>NC_141479.1:4955000-5090000 GCF_009769465.1 Tauraco erythrolophus | reverse complement strand
GTGAGCCAGTGTGGGGCTCCTGCTGCTAGGAAAGCCTGTCCTGGCACAGAAGGGGCTGTTGCTGGGTACAGCAGCCCATGCCTGGGGTGGTGCTGCTGGGTCCGGGCTGGGCTAAGCCACCGCTGAGAGAAGGTCATGCAGGGATGGGGCAGGTGCCTGTTGCAGTCTCTGCAGTGCCAGCAAGCTCCTTCATCTTGTAAGATGTGCCAGATGCAGAGCTGTGCTTAACGCTGTCTTTCTGGTGGTACCGAGGAGCAACGAACTTGCTGAACCTGTAAGCGATTAATCCTTTACCAAGACATGGCTACAGAAGGCACATGCAGTGGTGAGTGTGGGCTTGGTGATTGGGCAGCCCCATGGCAGGGGGCTGTGTGGAGCATCACTCAGACTCTCCCCCATGTTACTGGCAGAGTCAGATTGCCCTGTCATGGCCAGCTGGGTCTTAGGCTGGTGGTGCAGCATTGATCTGAAATGTAGAAGCTTCTATTGTTCCCCTCTGTAACCCATTGGCAGCAGAGACCATCTCCAGGCCTAGTGGAGTGACCCCAGCCTCTGGTGCAGTCACTAGCCCCATGGAGTGACCCTCGTCCCCGCTCGAGTGCACCTGCTATTGACTCTCAGATCTTCCCTTTCCATGCTCAGTGTCAAGTATCTTCTTCACATGGAGTTTTGGTGAGTGAATGTCAGGAAGATTGGCTGATGCCATCTTTGCACACACGCAGGGAGGGCTTACACATGTCACACAAAGTTTGCCACCTAATAGAAAGCCCAGGTGAAACAGTATCATCTTTCTCTCAAGGTTAGGGAACTTAAAATAACAGTAGATTTCATGATGGCAAGAGGAGAAGGAAGTCAAGTGGCTCTGGGTTGTCAATCCAAGAGTCTGTGTCGAATAGTAAAGGCTAATGCAGTACGTCCTTGGTAAGGCGGTCCTCTTATCTCCAACAAGGTGTTTGCTATGACAGAGCTAGTTACTCCCTTAGCTGAGGGAGGGAAGGGCAGGAAACTGCAGGTGAGCTGTGGAGATCAAAATCACCACCATCAGCTCCACTCAAGTGCTCAGGAATGAGCCTGGAGACAGCAAGTGGCAGAAATGTTGATGTGCAGACATCTGCGTGATTCCAGGCTGTTTAGTAGGAGTACAGGCTTTCCAGTGAAAAATCATGGTGGGTAAATCCCCAACTCTCCAAAACAAGGTGGTGTCTGTAATTACTGAATGCGTACAGCCTTGAGTAAATACTGGTAGAATACAGAGGGAAACATGAAGAAAATGTGTTCTGAAGCAAAGTTAGTGACTTTTTGTATTTCCATCGTGCAAAATAAGCCTAGAATTCTGACAATATGTGTGATGCTTTCTATAAAATCCCATTTTAATCAGTGATGACAGTTTGACATTTTTCCAGCTGCTTAGAAGCACTAGACAGTCAAGTATCTCAGTAGGGCATGGGTTGGCATGCTGGGATGCATGTAAGCTTTAACTTTCCTCCCACTCACCGACTTACGATGGTATTCGAAGAACGGGGAAAAAAAGCTTTCTGCAGGTTTCGCACTAGCTTATGCCATCTGTGCTTTTAGCCTTGTCTTGTAAAAGTAAAATCTTCACTTTGAAAGTGTATCCAGATGCTGCCAGCTAATATTACCATTCTCAGTAGCAAGTGAGGATTTTATTTATAAAATGTCCTGGCCTTTGCTGAACAATTCATGGTTCTGCACACTGGAGGGACATATAAATAGCAATTAAAACACAGTTTAGAGTAATGCTTAGGCTCTTAAAGAAAGTGACATCAATTTAAAGGAAGGGATAATGTGCTGGGCTGGACATCAATCAAAAGGAGGAAAAGAAAATGTTGTCTAGAGCAGCATTTAAATGATGGGATAAAGCATCTGGGAGAACAGGCTCCACAACGTGGAGGCTGGCAGATAAAAAATGCCTGAGTGAGGATACTGCTTGATGAGACCACCCATCTCGGATGTGCCTACTCTGAAGCCTGCTAAAGGCAACCTTTAGCTTCTTCGAAGTCTTTCAAAGAGTACTGTGTCAGAGATGTGGCCTTATAGCCCGTTTCCTTCGGAAAGAGATCTCAGGAGGTGAGGAAACAGACGTTGTTTGGGGTAGAAGGGAGATAATTTGTTACTTATTTACCATCTCCTACAGCGTCCTAGTCAGATCTCTTATCCTAACCTGCCAGGTCCTATCTTAGTCTGCCTTAGATATGTCCACAGCTTTGGTCACTATTGCTGCTATTTGATCACCACCTCTTCTTCCTTACAGTATTTATCTTCTCAGTGTTCTTCTGAAGTAGGAAAACGCTGCAAATCCCTTTTTATAAATGAAAACCTGATGTAAAATGTGCCCGCAGTCCCACTGGTCACAGCCTTGCAGTGTACAGTGTTTCCATGCGCCCCGCCAAGTCTCCACGTCCCAGGTTTTCACCTTTGCTGTGAACTTCTATGTCGTGTGCCTGGTTATTTCTGTTGTGCTCTGCCCAGCCCCTCTGCCTTGCTGTTCCTGTCATCTCTTGTGGCATGTTTTTGTTTCCTCCCTCCTACTTCTCGGTGAAGACCAATCCACTCTCCAGTGCAGAGTTTTTTTGTTTAGATTGCAGTTTCTGTGGAGCAAGATGCAAAGCCTTAGCTCACAGCCCGCTGTGTACACACACAGCATCTTGCTAGCTGTATAAACAATGAGAATGAATTAGATTCAAATTATCAATATTGTAGTAGCACTAGTGTAGGCTCCTAAAATCAATGCTAGGGACCTAACCTGCACCCATAGTTACTGCAATTATGCATAAAAATAATCATTTTGCGGATTGGTAGGGACATTTAACTTGGCATGCACTTGCACAACTACTTAGTGTTTGCATAGTTTTAAGCACAAATGGTCTGTACAGTCTGTATGGCACTGGAGATGCTGAAACTGGACTCTCAGAAGCTGTTGGTTTATTTTTGGTTACAGAATTGTAACTGGATTGTTTGGGGAATTCTTAAGTGTTGTCTGAAGAGTTTTAAAACCTCATTTCTCCACATCTGTGCCCTGTATCTTCCAGCTTCTGATAGGCAATTGGTTATATTAATGCTAGCACAATACTTTTACAAAGAGCAGGCAGTAAATTGAGGAAACAGCTATAAATAAGAGCAAAATTTGCACCTGCAGATTAAAAAACCTATTTGAGAAATCAGGACTATGTTTTTTGTCTTTGCTTATTTCTGTACCGAGTGTATTTTTTAAACTAGTTTTATGTAGCAAAATGCATGAAAAACCCAAGACATTTAGATCAAGGAGTTGGAGATCTAATCAGAATGTTGATGACTTATTTACAAATGTTTTCTCAGCCCTGTTGCTTTTCTTTAATTTCTACAGGATATCCTTTTCCTTCAAAGTCTCCAGAAATTACGAGACAGGCTGCTTTTTTGGGGGCTATTTGTTAGGAGGCTGACAAGATGAATTAGCCAAATAATTGCTGCTAAACTCATACAGTACCTGCTATTTAAGGTGTTTTGTCTGGATAAATTGTTCTCTGTTAAGGCACAATCATTCTTTCTCAAAAATGTATCATTTTTGATAGATTTCCATCTCTGTTCAGACTATTTATCTTACCATTTCTAATATCTTGTGATGTTTTGTGCACTGCAAGACATTATTTGCTTTTATACTGAAAAATCCATCTTTTTTCCTCCCCTTCAGATTACAGATCTTTGAGGTGTAGGGAAAAAAAAAATCAAATCTTTTATTTGAAAATGTCGGTTCTGTTGATGATCGTCAAAGATTCAGTTCCTTTAACTTTAGATGAACCATTAACTGTGTCCCCAGCTTGTAAATCCAGTCACTAATGAAAATCTGCACGAGTGAACTCGGACAGAAACTTTGGTGGGTGTCTGCATGGGTTTTTCCAGTGAGGCTGCAGCAGAGCTCGTGCTCGGAGGATCCCCAGGGCTCTGAAGATGATTAATGATAACAAAAGCTTTCCCTATTGTGTTAGCGGATAGGAAGGAAGGAAGAGTACTCTAAAAAGAGAGTGCATAGAATTTCTGAGTATTGAAGTTCAGGAGCGGAGTTTAACCCTTTGAAAAGACTACAGAATTTCTTCCAGTTATGCGAGGAAGATGAAATCTTCTTTCTTCGCCTCCATAAAATCTGCCTGCTGGCTGCGTTAGCAGATTTCTGCACCAAGTGTGTGCAGAGGGAAACCAATGCACTGAGATGTAGCAACGCTTTCAGATGAGTTGGGCTGCTTGCAATATAACAAACAGTTAGGCACACCCACAATCCACTTAGGTTTTAGCTTTTTGAAACGTGTTAGAGATTTCTGCTAATGGGTTTTCCCTGTGGGCAGCATTACCAACCTGATTATACAGGTTTTAAGAAACTCTCTTAGGAAGATTCTTTTTCATCATAAGTTTTGACATTGACCTACTAAACTGGGTAATTTAGCATTTTATTTTCTAAGAATGAAAAAGAAAATTGAATATTTCGTGACAAGAGAGGGATTATAGTAACGCTGTTCTTTATAGGAAACCTATCATATCCGGGGGCCAGATCGTGCTTCTGAGATCTGTGCATCTACATGAAGATCTCAGCGCCTGCTTCCAGAACAGCAGCTGGAGGACTCTGGTTGTGATACCCACCTCAATTGCTTGCTGTGGAAGCTTCTACCATATGTGCTTGTGAATATAGCTTGGAGATGGAGCTGAGAGGTGAATAACATGCACTTTCTTGCCAGAAAAGTTTCAATGAAAAGGTGATACATTTGCAAACTGTATTAATTTTGTAGGGACCTTCTGTCTCATCAAAAGCAGGGGAGATTGTGGCACAGTTGGGTCTGGTTGGCTGTGGCAATCTGGGCCTCTGAACAGAGACCTTTGGCCTCCTGAAACCTAAAAGTTCCTCCAGGATTAGGAGCGGCTTTTGAGCAGAGGTGGAGAGTAAACCTTTGCCTTCTCCCCCTGTGACACATTGCAAGAGAATCTTCATGAAGAAATTTTTATGCAGATTGCATCACAAAAAGCCCACTCTGAAAGCTAACTGGGAAGATGTGGCAATTCAGCCCTAGTGATTTAATTGCTATGTTCTTTTCATAGCAATTGTTCATTTCCATTAAGGGGTACCAAATGCAACCTGATTATTAGGTGGCTGAAAAACAGGAATGCTTTGTTTCACTAAGGCATGTTACCTGATACACTGGAGCTGGGATTCCATTAAAAAAATGTACTGGGAATTTTTAATTCTGCTGTTTTTACTGCAGGTAAGTTTTATCAAAATACTTCCTTTTAAAAAGGTTTCAAATGCTGTGGTGCTTGGCCAGGTCTCCTGCTAATATGCTGTGGTTTAAGATAGTTCATTGCCCACTCCAACCCCCTGTCTTACGTATCTGGGCACAATTCTCATTGTCGGTCTATGCAAAACAGTATTTTACAAAAATGTAGTTTAGTATCTGCTTTGAGCTTGAGAGTGGAATATTCCAAGTTGTGCTTGCAAGGAGTCCTTTTGGTAGTCATTGTTTTACTGCATTTACTAATTTGTTACTAATTTGCTGCTCTTGTCAGACATAGAGTTAGAAGAGTATTACCAACCCTCTAGCTGATCCCAGGGAAAAGTAATAGCTTGTTGGGATTGCGATATTTGATAGTTTCCTTCCTCTCAGTCCCTTTATCTTCTGTATTCTCCTCCTTTCTCTACTTGACTTCACGCTCTGGAGTGTCCAGAGTTGGAGGATGTCCAAGCACAGCAGCACACTGAGGCTGTGTGGTAATTCGGTGGTCAGCCGGAGAAGAGGAGGAAGTGTCTCCAAAGAATGTCCAGAAAAATAAAAAAATAACACTGTGTTCACTCTGTGTATGTTCACATATGACCGTACTTACCTGACTGCATTATGGATGCACGGGTGGAAAATACAGCGTACATGGTGGAGGTTTCCATCTTGCTCTTAAGTAATTTTCTAAAAATAGGCTGGAAAAAAAAATACTTGGCATTTCTGTGATGCCTGTTACAATGTCTCAGAGCACTCCTCCAATGTGACTAGTCTCAAAGTAGGCTTCAAGCAGGAGCAGCTGAGTGGAGGTTTTTTGTTCTACTGTTGGGGTTTACGTTAGCACCAGGTACCGGAGCTGCCGCTGGCGACTGAATCCCACATGTGGCCAGGTCCTTCAGTTTGCAGCATTCTCTGCCTCAAACGGAGGGTTAAGATTTCTTCCTGTGCTCTGACCCCGTTATGGTGGGTAAACAGGCCGGAGCAGCTTTAAAGGGCTGGAAGCCCCGTTTCTGGCTGGGGGAGAATTCCCTCGGCACAGGCCCGGCAGAAGACGGCAATAAGGCACCGCACAGACTCCCCCAGATGTCTGGTACCTTTGGTATGCAAACAGGGGGGACCCTGATAGGCAGCCAGCACGGCTCCTTTCAAGTCCTCCTTTAGTTCCCGCTGTGTGTCTTTCCCCTCTTACTGCAGAGAGAAGAACACTCTAGTTTTGTTATGTTTAAATTACACTATCTTTTATATTAGGACAGATCAAAACCTCACACTCAAACTGTTTTCAGGTCACGTAGATACATAAGCAACTGTCTCATAATTATAAGTATTTAATTAAAATGTACGTATGCGACTGTAGAGTTGCTGCTAGCATGAAGTTTATACAAAACAACATTTGGAGATTTCTCAGTCACTTACAACATAAAAGCAGTCCCAATCCCACCTTTAAAAAAACCCCACAAAATTCTTCACATAAATAAATATTCCACTTGCATAATTTATAAATTACTTTGGTTAAAAATGTTAAATTGCCAAGAAGTCTGACTGCAGCTGGTCTGGTTCTTCTTTTTTATATACATATTAAAATAAAGAAAAAGAGAATGTTGAAACAGCTGAGGTTGGTTTGGTTGAGGGTTAATGTTTGGGTAAGAAGCCTCCAAGGAAAACTGGAGTGCTGAATGAACACCACTCTATGGTAATTAGTGAGTGGTATTTTTCTCTTGGAGTCAGTTTCTGAATCAATGTAATAGCTAGTGATGGGAACGGGGAGGGACACCGGATGGAGGAGATGATAACTTTCTCAGTGAGACGTAATGTTGAGATTGTGGCTGTTTCATTAAGATATGTAGGCACTTCTAGCAGAAGAAGGAATGTGAGTTTTGTTGGGTCGGCCAGAGTTTGAACGATTAGCTTAAGTTATTGCTACTTATTTTTTTCCCATTTTTTTCATATCTTCAACTCAGATATGGTATTGTGGTGTCATATTGAGTGGTTGCTGTCTTCCATGCTTGAGATATCTGAATTCAGTGGTTGGTAAAATGTTCCCTGCTTATACAGTCTGTGAAGTCTGCAGAGAACTTTAGGATCTCTGGATAAATATTGGTCATTATATTGAACTTTAAAAAGTATTTTTATGCACATAAATAGACTACTTCAAAGATCTGTGAAACAGTGTACGTCCTAACTCTTGGTATATATCCTAAAAGGATTTGTCAGCTTGCATACTAGGGGATCAGAAGGTAAGACTTCATTTTATTCAATTCTTTGGCTTCCACTACAAACACAAATGTGATATCAGACCTGTTATGGCAATTGTAGAAAACTGTAAAGCATTCGGAGTTCTACTTCTCTTCTGATAGCGATTACTTGGACATGTTTGAGGTCTCATAAAGTGTGGGTCTCATTGCAGGACCACTTCTTTCAGTTGTTTAACTCGGCTTGGAAGAAGTCAGTATTTTATGCCATGCTGTATCTGTGATGTAGAAAAGATGGTGGTCTCAGTCAAGATGCTGAGAATATTGGGAGAATCACTGCAGTGCATAATTCTTTGGCTTCCTCAGTGGGAAGGTCATGGATGTAGGGGATGAGACTCCTTTCCATCCCTTTGAAAGATATTACTGTGAATAAAGGCTCAGAATAACATATAATTGAGGGAGTTACAATCTTTAATGTTGAGTTTTTTTCTGTTGTTTGGATATTTTCACTTTCTTGCTACTTCAAGAACAGCTTTTTCTTTAAATAATGTATAAGAGGAATTGGTTCTCAAGACAGAAACGTAATTTGCTTTATTAAAAAAAGAAATGCTATAGAGCTGTGGCAGTCACCAAATTTCAAAATGTTTAACTGAACATGAGGCTTCTTTTTTTCAAATGGCTTTTGAAATGGTGTAATTGTGTAACAAATCAATGAGTTAACTAGTGAAAGGGCTGTGACTATCTTTCCTTGTCCTTTCCCAGAACTGTCAATCAACTACAGGCTTGACATTTTTTGCACAGAAGAGTTTCAGTTTTGAGAGGAGAAAAATGCTTTTTCACGAGATAAAAATGTTAACAAAATTTTATTGAAAATGTTGAGATTTTTTCTGAAAAATCCAAACATCCTAATTTTGTTATGAAATATGAGTGTTTACAAATTATGAGCGTGCAGTGGGAAAATGTGTAAAAATACGAGAGTTTTCTTGTGAGCCTTCCTTTCCCAGAGCTTATCTCATGTGTAAGTTCTAAGCAAGGAAGATGCAGGCCAGCCTAGCATGGCCTCCGTGGCCTTTCACTGGTGATAGAGTGGCCTTATAATGAAGTTATTCAGCTCCTTCAGCACCTGGGGACACATCTGAGCTGGTCCCATGGACCTGGATGAGTCCTGAGAAGCCACTCACTTGATCCTAACCAGAAAGCCTTTGCTATTGGGTGGTGGTGGCTTTGAATAGAGCCCCTACTTCAGCAAAACACCAATAGTTTGGGTTAAAGATGGCTGTAGTTTGAAACCAAAATGAGAGAAGAGAAATTATTGTTTTAAATGGAATTAACTAATTTGAGAGTGTACAACATGTGTGGGGTTTTTTTGAGAAGGGTGGGTGTCAGGCTTTGTTTTTTGTAGACAAACTGTGTCTGCTGAGAGAACTCCTGGTTCTCTGGAACAGAGTGCAGAAGACCTGTGGATATCAGTGAGGTCAGGTTTTCTCCAAAAGGTTCCCTTTATGGCTGAGAGAGCTCCTCAACATCTTTAAGGTTATGTCTTTATTGCTGTTGCTTGAGATGCTGTATTTACTCTTTTTTTTTTTTTTTTTTTTTTTTTTTTTGAGGTAGGCTGAGGTTATATTAGGGTATGCTAGGCATAGATTTGACGGGGTGCTCAAACTGATGCCTCACTTTTAGGTCTGTTGAGGTGTTTGGGAATCAGTGGCTTTTAGGGAATACGTCACATGCATAAAACCAGGCAAATGTGAAGCAGTGGGTTAGCTAAGGCTGTAGATCAGGTTTTGTATATTGTGGCTGCGGACTGTTCTTTCCATCTATTAAAGTGATATCCTGTTTTCCCAAGAATATCATATTTAGGAGAAAGCTAGTCAAGAGTTCTCCTAAGTAAAAGACCTTTTTTTTTTCCTGTACTTCACATAATAGCAGTTCAGTGGGATAAAAATAGTACAGAAAACAAATTAAACTTACAAATGAGAGGCTATTAGAGTCTGGTCATCTTAAAAGTTGGTATTGGCCTTTTTTCTGAGAGATTATTTTATTTTTGTTTTGTGTTTTTTCTTTTATTGATTTTTTTTTTTTTCCCCTCAATGTTGCCAAGGTTTCTCACTGTTTTGTTGCTTTCTCATAAAACTCTCCACAATTCTTAAGGGAAACATTCTCATTAAGGTCGCAGTGGTAAAAGAAATCTTTATGGCAAGGTTAGGATGTATTTCTAATGATTTGGAGGTAGTTTTTGAGGCAATTTATCCTTACAGTGGTCATTTAAAACTAAAATAAAACTCAGAGTAATAAGACCCATTCTTTTCCACCAAACCATGCAGAGTCCTGGACTTCAATGGGGAATGATACGTGAAACCATTGAAAATACTGTAGAAGAATAGTGTAACCAACTTCCCAAATGGAGAAGAAAGGAGTTTTAAAGCCTTGTCTAAACAGAAGTTTTACTGCTTTTAACTTTGCTGATAATTCATTTAATCCAAATGTGCTGATATTTCCCATACACAGAGTGAAAAATGCTTACCCGCATGAAGGAGCGACTGCCAAATAGCTTTGGTGTTCACCCAGCTCCCCCACGCAGACACGCAGGCTACGTTTAGACTAGGAAATTCAACAATGCAGGGAGCGTTCCCGAGCGGTGGCATGTGGAAAGCTGCACTGGGAAGCTCTCGGGGGGCTTTTGACCACCACCAGCCACCCTGTGCTGGAGTCTGCTGCCCGTGACTGGGAGCCCAAGTGGGCTGGGGTTTGGAAGCAGCCAGTTTGTTCCGGCAGTGAAGAGGCGTGAGTGAGCTCTTTGGTGCCATCCAGCCTCGGTGCCCTGGAATATTCCCCGGCATGTTTAATTTGCTTTACTGGTAAGGCTATTGGACGTAGCCCTAGCAAGCAAGATGGGTGCATTTGTGTGAATTGGTTTGCTCTGTTTTGCTTAAGAGTGAGCTACCGCTTGCATAGTAATTAGCGTGGAGTTAATAGTATGCCTGAATGCTGCAGCTCATTATACCGTCAGGTTACCACGTAGGCCAGCCCTACGTTGTGCAAAGTAGGGCATGTTTGCGCTGCTGTTACTGCATCAACACTACAGCTTGTACTACACTGAGTTACAAACACCTGTGCTGTGACACATACAAGTAGATGAGCGTGCGAAAGGGTGAAGCTGGCCTTAGCTGTACCGAGCTGTCAAGAGGACAGTACAGTATGCCAGTGATGACTACAAAATGGACTTGCTGTCTGAAAGTCCAGCAAATCTGCAGGGATCTGTTACTTTTTTAGAGCATTCAAAGCAAATCTAAGTTTGTTATTTAAGGACAACTTTTATTTTTATTTTCTGGACAAAATGATTTGTTTTCACGGAGCAGCTTCGCCATAGGAGACTGAGCTTCAGGACACCACAGATCTTTTTCACAGTGTATGCTATACATTAAGGTGTCCATCAGAACTTTTTAGCTGTCTTTCTCCTGGTTCCCACCAACTGAATGACGCTAAAATTCCCTTTATGTTACTTTCTTGTGTAATGAGCTGGTGAGGTGTCCAAAGAGGTAGAAATGAGATGCCATCACTGTGTAGCTGTCCAGCTCCTTTCAAGCCATCAACAAGCATCTCATGTACCATGCTAAATGTGCTCTACAAACCGCAGCTTGGGGCTGTTGGATGAAGGCTTAGGGCCTATATGTTTAAGATTTACTAGTGACATTCATGAAAGATTTATAGAATTAAAAAACAAATAAGTAGTGTTTAGATGTATGTCTGTGTAGACACAAGGATGTAGGTACAGGGTTCAAAAAATCTGGAGGTCAGTCTAAAGCAAATTAGTCATTTTATAAGCAGTTATAAAAGAGGGAGGGAAGGGCAAAAATACACAGTCCCCTTCACCTGGGGTTCTTGGGTCACTTTACAAACGTGACTGATCAAACTTCTTCATGTGCTTGTAAAGTTGGTACAAGAGGTGTGATTTTGTTTAACAGAACGGGTGATTCTCCCAAGTCGCGGGGTGCGACAGTGCTGAAGGTAGAGCCATTGCACTTACTGCCACGCACTGCACTTGAGAAGAAGCATGCTTCTCCAGCGCAGACCTGCTTGTGGCTGAACGGGCTTTTTAAAAGCTTTCTAAGAAAGAATGAAAAAAAAAAAATCAAAATGCAAAGTTGCTGTAAGGTCACTGTGATGGAGGTTTATCTTGAGCAAGCTGCGTAGATACTGACTGCACATGTTTTGAAGCTGTGTGTTACAAAATGACAACAAAATGTTGTCCAGAATCTCTGAATGAATTTTCACTATTTACAGTATCTAATATTGACGTAACGTTGTGAATATATCTTGATATGTACTGGGATTTTCAAGTCATCAGTGTTGATTCTGTGTGTGTTGGAGCAGAATTCATGTACATGTAAATGTGGTAATGAAGTATTTTCTATACATGCTATTGTACAAATTAGCTTTAGTTTTTGCTAATTTAAGTCCAAGACAACAGTATCAGAGGATGGTAAAAATGAATTTGGCTTCAAGACAGTATGACATCAGGACAAGGTTATTAAAAAAAAAAAAAATTTTCATCCTGAAAGTGCTGTTTAACTTTTAATTTATTCAGACTTGCACTGAAACATGCATTTCCAGAGAATGTAGTGATCCAGGTGGATCATTTTGAATTTTCTCTTCTATGAAGCAGGGCTCTTCATGCTTTAAGTTCCTATTTTCTCCTTACTTCTGCAGGGCAAGGTGCAAGGTTTAAGCAATATACACAGATTCATTATCCTAATATAATGGCAGAGCTTTTTTTAAAAAAAAAAAATCAGAAAATGAAATCCTCTTTTCTCTTTGAGGATGTTACCACATAAGAACCAACATGATTCAGGTCCAAAGCAGGAGAGGAAGAAGGTGAAGATCAATAATACTTTAGACTTTGAATTTCTCTGAGATTTTTTTAAAATTCTAGAATTCTGTTTGCAATAGGAACTTAATTTTTTTACTTCAGCAGTCTTACATCTTATCTCAAATGTAGTCAGAAGTGTTTCTCTTTAACTGTCATTGAGGGGTTCCATATTTATCCTTTAGTATTAATGGCATATAGTTTTTTTTTTTAGTAATTACTGCAGAGTCTGCTTGGACTCTGAAAACTGGCTGGCAAGCATTCTGTTACTTGTGTTTTGACCAGCGATAAAGATTTTATCATCTGAATTGACTGCCAGTTCTGTTGATAACAGGCAAAGTGGACTATCACTGGTGTTATTCCTGTGCAGCTCAGTGGTTCTGCAGTACCAGCTCTGTGCAGGGTGACTCCGGAGGCAGGCACCGGCAGAGTGTTGAGACCAGGATGTTTTTTTCCCAAGAGGCAGGCCGAGCTGTGCCATTGGAATTGGGTGAGACCTGGGGCTTCTAATCCAGTGTCTGCTCACAGCAACAGAGTTCCCATTTAGTCTGGTGGGATTTAGTTCAAATGTTTAGGTCATTGTCTCAGTCAGTGTCCTTCTGGCAATGGTGATGCTTCAGCTTCTTCCTCCCATCCTTCCAGAGCGGGGCTGGGTGAGCAGAGTGGTGTGCGGGAATAACAGCATTTGTATTCAGTGAGACGTGAAACCGCAGCAGGAGCTGGGTCCTTGCAAGTTCACCAGCTGCAGGTGCAAGAGCAGATCAGCATTTTACCAGGTTGGATGGAACCATGGCTAAAAAACAGATGATCTCTGTAAGCATGTCAAGAAATCGGGTCTGCTTCCAACAACTTTCTGGTTAGTTTCTGACTGACATTGTCGCCTAACAGTGAACACAGTGACTGATGGTTCTGTGAAGCATCTTGGTAGTACAGCTCTTCCTCTGCAGCATGATGCTATCGTGTTGCTGATTGCCTGAATCTACATTTGCTATTCAGGATGGTAAACAAACTCTTGTTTGGCTGGTAATTTCCAAGCCCTTCTCCCCCAGAATTGATTCTGACTTCTCTTTGGGTCTGGAGACCTCTAATACAGATGATTTTCTCTCAACAATTACAGCATCATTTGGAATTTAGATTTAGAGCTACATCTGGATGGAGAGGCTTTCTCAGTAAGGATTTATTCAGTCTGTCAATGCACAACGCTGGGAAGCTGCCGCTAGAGCAGTTACTTGTCAAAGAGGAGCATGCTCAAAAGTGACTCTTGATGTGCTTTTTGGTTAAAATACTGAACTCCTATCCGAGCAGGGTATGTGTTTTGCTTTTAGCCCATAAGAGCCAAGGAAGGGCTTTTCAGGTGGTAGATGCTGCCTGCTAGCCAAACGTGGCACAGCTGGGCCTGAGAACTACTGTTTGGTGCCGAGCTGGAGGCTGGCTTAAAAACAAGGGTGATCTTCCACTAAACTTCCTTAAGGAGAGTGGCTTGATCGTGCACCATGGGAAGCAGAATAAAAACAGCTCTTCAGTGTCAACAGAGCACTCAGCTGTGGATGGGATAAGTTAAAGCCTTGTCTGAGACTATTAAATAAGAGACTAATTATAGTTGTGCTTTTGGTAGCTCACTGATTTCATTCTCTGGCTGTAATCTGTGAGGAGCATCACAGTCATTAAAACACATTGGTACCCTGCTAACAGTTAGTGAAGAATTGCACTCCAATAAAAATAGTGTTGAAACAATAGAACAATAATTTATCCAATGTAGCGTCTCATGGGGATTATAGTCGAATATGTTTGTTTCTCATTTTGAGCACATTCACTGAAATTTGCAAATGCAGATTAGCGAGTGGTTACAGCAAACTAAGAACATCTATGTCATATGCACTTAATCATGGATTGCTATGTGAGCAGAGCTTGTGCATGGGCATACATCAAAGCTGATATCTATGTTGTAATGTATTCCTCCACATGACCATATCCAAGACATGGTACTTATTATTCCATTAGTACCCAAACCACAACCCCTTTCCAATATCCATCTGTGAAGATGCAAATAGCTGCATACTTTGTTTTATTGAGGATCAGCCATTAGGGGGTCACTGGTTAAAAGTCTGAAGATCATTAGAGGGATTTTGAAAAAAAAATAAACAAACATCTGTTGTCATATATCTGGAAGAGTTTCTGTTGTACCGATGCAATTTTTATCTGTGGTGATGATGTTGTCATGGGAACATATGCACAAGGGAATTAAATGATGTCAGGAAAAGTGTAAATGATGCAAACACACCTCATTTGAAATGTTAATTACCGCCCTTCATACCACTCCGAAGAACAGTTCAATTCGATTTTATTTCAGATGTAGGGAAAAATATGACACTTTTGTCTAACAATAAGTAGCTTACATTGTTGTACCAAAGTGAGTATGAGTCAGTGAGTTAATCTGCATTGGCAGCATTTGCACTGGGGACCATCTGCAGCCCTGCTTGTCTGAGCATCAGTAATATTCCTCTGTGAATATCTCATCTTGATGGTCAGGGGAGGCAGGCAGCCTCTTTAAAGAGTTCCATAAATGCTTATAATTGCTGCATTAAACTTCAGTTTATTATTTTCTCCAGGTGCAGGTATGCGGATGATATGAAACCCCACTGCATTTACATACAAATTGAAGATTTTTATTAATCAGCCCGGTAACAGGAATCAAACAGCAACACTCCATCAGGTCCTTAAATACATTTGGTGACATTTTTACCATGCATTAGCATGATAGGGCAAGCAGAATATAATGTACCAATGATTGCTTTTCCATTGAAAGCACAAACGGTTTCATTTTTCCTGTCATCTCAAATAAGTGTTAAAGAGGGTTTGGAGGCTATTGTGTACGTTCCGTATGCTAGGGACTTACAAACACTGATGGCCACATTAAATAACCATTAGTGGCTCGGCTTAGATCATTGCAACATCCCTCCTCTTCAGAATTTATTCTTTGATTTAAAGTGAAAGCAATCTGTGACTGCTTTCATAAAGTCCTTCGGCTCCCTCCATTTTTTTCTTTTCCTCAAACAAAATGCATTACAACAGTAATTTTATGACTGTTAAGATAACTGCCGTTAACAAGCACTTAATTAAAATGTACAATAAATAGCAGGCTGCAGTCTTATCTCCTCTCATGAGCTCCCAACAGCCTGAGACTCCAATGCACAGCCCTGCTGTTCCTCGGCTTGTTTGCAGATTAATTGCTTTTCTGTCTGGCAAAAGCTGCTTCTCCTTCAGCCAGATCGTAAATGACCAGATAGGGACTTTATCAATCAAGCTACTACTTTCTGTGATCACTTCCATTCAACACCTTCTGAATTTCGCATTGAGAGGAACAGAAGTTATAGAGATAGGATTTAACATCTTAGTTTTTGTGTGCTTGGAATTTACGATAGTGCTGTCACCATTTGACACTGTTAATCTTTACATACAATACCCTTGGAGCAAGGCTGGTTTTGTTCCTGAGCTGGAACTATCCCTTGTAAGAATTGTGAAGAATATCTATGAAACACAACCGAGATGCTCTCTGTAGCGCAAGGTTACATCTCTTCCATAATCTGTATGCGCTTGCTGATGTGGCTCAGCATCGCTCTGTAACCTCGGGTTCTGACCAAGTTAGCAGTTTACAGTTACATTAATTGAGAACCTGTTTTATTGGGATTACTGATCGTTTATACAGAGGCACTTGTCTGGAGGTGTTGGCCATGGATAAGGGCCCTAGTTTGGTCGGTGCTTAATGTGCTTTCAATGAAAACCCAATTATGCTCAAAGCAGGCTTTGTAAAATCAGAAGTTAGAGTTTCCTTATTTAGACTTTGCCTATCAACAAAACCCTAGTGCATATAGATTTTGGGAAATGCTGCTGTTTGCAGATGAATTGTGATGTCTGAATTTAATAAGATGATCTAAACAAGTCTAATCACTGTAGAAATGCTATTCTTTTTACCAAAAGGCTTTAGAGAGCAGCTACTCCTGCTACTTGCAGAATACACAAGGGGTATGAATGTAAATAAGTATGATACCAGAGTGCAAATGTACTGTAGTCCACTTTTGAAATGCAATCCTTGAGCTGCAGTAGGTATGTTGTTTTCTTGTTACCTGCTCAGAATATAAACAAATCTCTAATTTACCAGATTTATCTCACATGCTGAGCAAAGGGAATGGCTTCCATTTGGAGTTCTAAACATGCACTGTATAGTAACTTTGAAAATACACTATATTAACTTAAGGCTGGCTTCTGAATACACATGAAGCTGCAGTGTTAAACATAATTTGTGTAGCTGCTTCAGTGTCATCGCTAAGGTCAGTCTTCTTAAGTTAAACCAAAATGCTTGCCTCCCTCCTTGTGCCCTATTCTTGGACTGCAGCAGCCCTGTGAACATGGTTTGTTGCTGTTTGTTTTTTGTGTTTTTTTTAATCCTCTTGCCAGTCAGAGAGGCAAGGGACTTTCCTTGAGGAAAAACTTATGCCTAGGGGAGCCAAAACGCAGGAGTTCCCTGACAGCAGTGTGTAGAATTATGTTAGCAGCCTCTAAGGACATTTGAAGCATCTTTGCAAAGTGCCTTTTCCCATCTGATCACCTCTGAGTGGTCTACTCAGAGCTTCATTCTTAAAACACACCACCAAGAGCTCATGGTAAATGAATGAAGAGGAGAGTAGCCCTTAATAGGCCACAGCAGCCGCTTGGCGGACGTGCTCCCAGGCGGTCCCGGAGCAGATCCATCAAGGGACTGGAGGAGTCAGAGCATTGGGGTGAGCGATGCATATGTATCAGTGGAAGAAAAAAACCCAAAGCAATGGGAGTGTTCTCAAGGCACAGGAATGAAGAAGCTGCTGATAAAGAGTCGCTATAAAGCTGCTAAAGGAGAAAATACTCAACTGTGTGGAATCCTCCAAGCTATTTGTCATGCTCACTCACTGCTACCACTTAAATAAACAAACAAGCACAAAAGATAAAGACAAGAAATAATCACTGAGCATATCAGCAGGAAGAGAATGCAGCCCTGTGAAGATAGTAAAATTACATACATAGGTCAAACCAATTTGCGCTGTAATCCTGCTGCATCTGAATACCCCGGTGTAACGTGTGTGTGCGTGGACATTTGTGGCTCTAATGTGGTTACGACAGAGAAATGTTATTATGAAGGTGCTTATGTGCACTAGAGTCAGAACAGCATTTACATCTCATACCTGTAACCATTTGGTGAACAGGCAGATTCACAGAATCCTCCTTTGAAGGAGGGAGGTACACAATAAACTACCGTATTTCTGCATTTTTATATTGTTCTTAGTGAAAGTGGGTTTATTCTTAAACTAGCCTTGCAGTTACACAGCACTCATGTTTTCCTCTGGCACCTGTATGTCAAATTCTGAGTTCTCACCAGTTTTCCCTCTGCTTTTACGCATCAGTAAAGATGGGATGTTTTGCTTTTGGACACCTGTTGTCTTGAAAGAAAATTTCTGCTTAATGTTCAGACGGTGCTTAGTTTTGTTGAGTTGGCATTTATGTCCTGTGCTAGTAGTGGGCTGAGCTTTCTTGATGAGATCTTTTACATTTCGGATTCTTTTCGGAAAACTTGTTCAAATGTTTGGTACCTCTCTCTCTCTCTCTTTTCCTCTGATGATGTGTCATTTGTGAAAGCTTTGTCCTGGAAAATGAAATGACTTAATATGGACTGAACTTTTTCAGGTTGTTTCGAACACTCTTGAATATGGGCTTAAAAAACCACGTTTGTTGCATAAGCCAGATTTCTGTGCCACTTGCTATAGGTTTCTTTGCAAGTGAGAGAGAAGAACATTAGGGACTAATGGGGCAGGCCCACTAACAGAATACAGCCATGGCTGATTAATCCAGATCATCTCACTCCACTCGCTATAACGTGTGTTTTAATTTTTTATTACTTAAGAATTTATTTTGAAATTATGCTGATTAAAAAAGGTCATATTTCCATCAGTACCTACATTAATTCAACCTTGTAAAATTTACTTCACCCACTCAGCTGGGTGGAGTGACTTTTTTATGGATGAGCAGATGTTATAGCTGAGCTGTCAATTTTTATATTACTTCATTAATTTATTCACGAGAAATGTTTTAATCTCAAACACTCCACTGTGAACAAGTGGCAAGATTCCTGGGTTCCGTGACACCCCGGCAATTCGGTGATATCTTCTTCACATTCTGAAATGGAGATATTCTCAAATCTGACATAAGCAAATAGTGTGTACTGAATATTGTATTTTGACTTTGCATTCGGCGTGATGGTCTTTGCTAGTTCAGCTGAGTGAAGCAGTCTTTACTGGTGCAAATCAGTGTAACTCCATATAAGTCAGTCAAACAATTCAGAAGTTGAGGGTTTTTTTTGATCTTTCGCAGTATTCTTGGTTTAACCCTCGTAATGATTTCTATTCTTTCTGTCTCCATCATCGCACAGCAAGGGTGATTTCTTCACATAGCAAGGTACAGAGATTTCTAGTTACCCTAATATGTTTGATACAATCCCATGAATTTTTTTTTCTAATTATTATTTATTTACTTAATATATTCATTCTCAGTTTGTGGAAATACCTGGTTATGGTAGGGAATGCTGGATGACTGGGCACTCAAGAGAAGAACTGATGAGAATTTTGAAACTTGAGGGAGGCGAAACAGCTTTGGACTGTGGTATTAGCACACTGACTAAATACTATGTGGAGAAGTAGATATTGGGAAATACTGGGGATTTTTTAGGTTTTGCAGTTATCAGTGAAAATGTCTTCATGTAATAAATGTGCATTCTGAAGATGATTTTCACAGTCAAAATAGCTGAAATAGCTATCAAAAATAGCTGTATTTTCTTTTTTTTAATAAAAAAAAATTTTGAAAGCTCATATCCTGGCTTAGAGCTGTGCTGTAAGCAGACAGCTCTGTGATGGGTTTTGTTGTAGAGCAATGCACGAACACGTGATGTAGCACAGTTGTTGGGAAACTTGGATGCATAGCGTACTTGGTATGGTGATGACAGCTTTTTTAGCTCTACAAGGACAGAGCTACATACTGCACAGCCTCCAAGTATGTACTCAGAGCCCTACTCAGCACTGCTGATGGCATTGTGGAAAACCAAAAATACCCTTCTTAATGCAGCCAGTGTTGAGAACTTCATTTCCTTAAAAAGAAATCTGGAAGACTTCCCAGATTATATATGTGTGCCTCTAACTTCAGAGGATATGACTAAAAGACTACGAGTAAAATTAATAGTAGAGGGCTTTCATGTTCTCTAGCAATAGTCTCATTTTGGCCTTCCTAATGATCTCGGTTCTTTCTCTCTCCATCATCACATAACAGGGGTACAAATCCTAAGGGAAATAAACATGTACGTTGATTCCTAGTTGGCTCAAGACCATGTAATCTGAGGTTGATGAACAGCAAATCGTGAACTTGGGCACACTGATTCCAACTGAATTCTCATTGAGAACAGAAACTAGTAAGAATATTTTAGTTCACTTAACGATATACTTACCTCACATTTTAACTGATTTTTATCTTAGTAGGTTTTGTGGGTATCAGACATAGACAACTGTTAAGTGGCTATTTTAGTGATGTTTGTAACAGTTGTAGGCAGGAAACATTTTAAAGCTCTGCTAGGGAGTCTGTTCTGTGAAGGCTGGGCCAGAAGAGATATCTAATGCAGAAAATGTCGTTTGTGTTCCTTCCGAGGTGAATTCAAGATGTTTGGTCAATCCCTTATCAGTGGCGATTTATCAGACGTAGATCAATTACGCTGTACTTTTCAGAGGTTGTTTTTCAGTAAAGCATTTAAACATGTTACTTGCTTTGCTGACTTAAGGCAAAAGTTGAATTTGGGCTAGAAATCTAGTTTCCCGACATTTTCAAATTTTGGTGATAATCAGTCTTTATAATGAACCAACACCATTTACCTTGAAATGAGCAATGCTGAACTTTGGGATGATCAAAATGTGCATCCTTTTCTGATTTGGTGGGTTGAAGAGCACTTGCAAAGTGCTAATTTATTAAATATTTTTGTATTTCATCAGTTCTTTGGGTGGTTTTTCCCCTACTGGAAATCTTCATTACAGTTTACATTTAGGCTGAATTCAAATTAATTATTGCAAGAGGTTTTGCTCTTATCCATGACTTGATGCTGTCCTCTGGTTGATTGGTGGTCCACGGTCAGCACTTGGATCTCCAGGAGGCCTAAAACATGTTGAACACTTTGACCTTAAGGGAGGTCAAATTGAAGAGGTTGGAAGGAATGTTTTAACTCACAGGAGAGCATTTAATTCCCATTTACATTCAGGTTGTTTAAACAATTGTTATCCACTTCAAAAAAAGACATGTTTCAAGCCTGTTTTGTGCAACTGGTCTCAACTGTGTAGCAACCAAGTGGGAATCACCTCTTAAAACTTCTCCCCTGAGTATTAGCTTAGCTGTAAGTTCTTATCTCTGTCCTGTGTCTGCATTTCAGAAGTCTGAGATGCTACAGCAAAGGCCGATGAGCTGTAATAGAAATCTTATGGCAAGCAGAAAGTCCTGCTAAGGTGACACCCGTAACAGCTTCCACTGAGAAAGGTTGTCCTAGAGAGGCATGATTTCTGAGTGACAGATGCTTAATCATCTGCTATTGTAAAGAGGGTGAAGCATTAGTTTTTGTCTCACACTGACCTTTTTGGAGTAGACGTGTATCCAACCCTGAAGCTCAGACCAAGAATTCAGGATTTGAGAGAAAGGTTTGAACTGAGATCTGAATTTTGCTAACCCTTCCTGCTTTCAGTTTTGATTGCAACGGGGTCTGCCACGGGTGTTTCCAATCTGGCAGATTGTCAGGCACATGTGTTAGGTGCAGACACTGACTTAGACCCAGGTGGGTTTTGGTCTGAGTAATCAAAGTGATTCACTCCCTTCCATCCCTGCAGATGATGTGGAGATGAGTGGGCTCCTTCCACTTACAAGAGAGCAAGGTCAAGAGGGTTTTCTTCTATGGTTTGTTTTGGGTGTGTGGTTTTGTTTTTTTTTCCATAGCAAATACTAGCTGATCTGGTGCACTTTGATCTGGAAAGTGTTCAGCCAAAATTCATGTGTTTGCCCTGGACATGTGTAGGTGGGATGCAGCTATGAACTGATATTAGATGATGATATTTTTGCTGTGCATTTATTTCGGCAGAGAAACAGTAGTTGCAGAAGTTTTAAGCTGTGTGATGTGATACTCTGGGCAATATAAGTTCAGTTAAGGCAGCCCGAGCATTACAGTGGGTATTACTATTAACCAATTACAAAAAAAACCTTGACAAATTAAATGTCAACCCCTACCCAGCTTGGCTGTTGAAATTCAGATCTAAATGCAAGATTGGCATCTTGTGTGTATCTTTGCTATGCTGAAACATAGTGGCGAAAAGCAGCGATATTCTCCTCTGTCTCTTAGCTAGCGGTTAATCGAGCTCCGTGTCTCAAATATCTTCTCAATGATCAGGAGTTCTTAACTGCTCACATTTTTCATTCTTCCCATCACCCGAGAAGGCTTGTCTATTGTTAAACCAAGCAGCAGTGACTTACTGGTAAAATAAGATGAAACAAAGCAAAGCCTTTTTCTTGTTCTGTGGAGTCTGTTTAATTTTAATTCTGTTGCAAAGTAGTTTTTCTAGCTGAGTTATAAGTGGAAAAACTGGTGTCACTTTGTACAGCATTTCAGTGCCAAGCTCTTAAAAGCAGTGCAATTGGAAATGGTAAAGACCTGGGAGGTCACCTAATAATGGCTATTCTCAAGCAGGATTTCTCCCTATAGTGTGTGTGTGTGTATATATATATTCCCTAGAGCTTTACCAAGTCTTGTTTTTTAAAACTCTCCGTTAGTAGGGCTCTACTTATTCCTCTTGGGAAATTATTGCCCATGGAAAAGGTTTCACAAGAAATTTTTCCTATTACCTGATAAATCAAAATTCAAATTACTAGGTTCAGTCAGTAATGCAGAGATCCTTGGTGAAAAGTTTTGCTTCCTGACACAAACTCTTGTCTACTGCTGATGGCATTTCATCTTTCTGGGCGCCGTCGCTGCTGTTGGTACATCTGATGTACCACCTCTTGTCTCAGAGGGCCTGATTAGAAGTCACTTGATTTTAGCACACCTTTTCCTGGATCATTGTGCTGCTCAGAGTAGTTTTTTAGATTCGCTGGGACGAGTGACCTCCTTCTGCTCCTGGCCATGAACTGAGGGCCCAGGCTGCCTGCGGACATGGGTGCAGGAGGGACAGGCACGCGCTTGGCTTGAGGAGCAGTGTCAGACCCTGGGCCGTCACGGCAGGAGAGTTATGCCTCCCCTTTTCACTTGCATTTGTCTTTTCTGCTGGTCATTTGGTTTTGTTCTAATGTCAGTTGTCCTAATGAGGGGGCTTCCTTCAGACCAGGGCCAAGTCCTGGATTGAGCATCAAGAAGAGGCAGGTTTTGTAATTCATCAGGATTCAGTGTTTAGAAATATCTCCCATATGAAAGAAAAAGCTCAGTAAGAGCACAATGAAGAGAGGCAAGAAGCTAAAGAAACTTAGAAACAGGCCTGCAGACTAAGCATTTGGCAGTTGGTTCATATTGGCATTTCTTTGAAATGGATTAGAGCTACTGAACTCCTACATTCAGTTCTGTTCATAGCTGGTGTGAGTACAGAGGAGCAAAACTGAAGCCGGTGGAGTTATGCTGAGTTTAGATTAATGTTAAACATCTTGGGTAGTACATCTCTTTAATGAATTTATTATATGATTCCTTTGTGAAAAGAAATATGATGGTTTCTCCTAAAAAAACCAAACCCAACAGTTATTCCATTATATTCTTATTCTGATAATTTTATCCCTCTCTTTTCTCTCTGATTTATATTTTTCAAACTTCTATAACCCCTATTGTGTGCTTCAAAGGTGTAGCTAGAGTTCCAAATTTGTACAGATCATTTCACTTTATTATCTACCTACCATCAAAGGGCAGCCCCCCTGGGCTGGACTGTGGCACACCAGATCAGAGACACTGGCTCTGTGCAATGTTCTGGGAATGGAAAGTGAGAAAGTATCTTATGTTGAAGGAGTTCAGTAGAGAGAATGGAGTTCCCGTTGTGGAAATTGCTACATGCTCTAGCTCTGGTCAAAAGTGCCATTAAATCTGTAGTGCTCAAGAGGATCTTCAATGACGTGCGAAATTCAAACATTTCTAAATTTAGAGATTTGCTTTTGGTATAAAACTTGTTAGAATTGAGAGTTTTTTCTTCTACATGGTTAAAAAACTGCACGTTGTTCTCTATAGAATGACACAGAAGCTGTGGATCCCTTAATTTGCTGCTTAAACACTAACATTTTTACAACCTTGTTTAGCAGGCTTTTTTTTTGGTACATCTATCCAGAAAATCTTCCCTAGAGAGGACTTCTCCCAGTATCTGAGATGATTTTGTCAAATGCTGCCCAGGGGCTCATTCTTCTTGTCTCGTTGTATTTGTATCGCCTATACAAATATAGCAGATTCATATTCTGCAAAATCAAAGAATAATAATGACAGACAAAGGTTCTGAATCTGTAAACGTGTATATATTATTTTTCAAAAGTGGATTTTGGAGGAATTCATGTCTAGTGGCTCCTGTTGATGTTGCCTGGCTTGTGAATGCTCAGGGTCATGATTACAGAGGAGCTGTACTTTATCCCTTATCTCCGTATCTCCTTTCAGGTATCAGATGTACATTCACCCTTGGAAATGGGTTTCCATTCATGTCAGATCAGGTCTTGGCCTGTCTGCTTGAGTTCATTCTGCCAGAAGTTTTCTTCAAGAGCCCATCACCAGCAGTACCTGGTGACCAGGCATCCATCCATCCATCCTAAAATCCATTTTGCCTTCGATTTAACAGAAGCTAAAGAAAATGTTAAAACATCAAACACGATGCATATCTTTTTTTGATGACTGGCCACTTCTCCCTCTGTGGTGATCCAGGCAGGCCTTTACCGAACTCTTAGGGTGTTACAGGTCTTAGACCACCACTTTTCAAAGAAGAGTTGCTCTAGCTGAAAGGGAGATTTCTTATTAAGCAGCTTGGGTTCCTTTCTCTCATTCTGCAGAGAAGTGAGTTATCTTGCCTCATTTATTACTGTTCTGTTCATTTTTACAGATAGCCCATTTAAAGTTAAACCCAAACAGTAATCGTCCCAATACCCGTGTCAATATTCAATATTCTTTAATAGTTAAGGGACAAAGCCAAGACATTATACTGAGCACTTCTCAAAAAACAGACCCAGGGCATCTTGGGCTGGCTGCTCCCAAATCACTATGTGTTTCTGAAAAATCAGCTGTGTATTTCCAGCTTCTTTTTAACTTTGCTGAGTGTTAAATACTAGTCTCTCTCCAAGACAGGCTGTAAAGAGGTAGACAAGTAACTTTGTATAGCCACCTCCTCTGGAAGCAATCACCATACCTTTGAAAAACTCTTTGGCAAAGTGCATGTTAGCATCAAGTGCTGGGTATTTTAGAAGGTGTTGTCAAGAAGAGCATAGAACTGAATTCCACACCTAGGATTTAGAAGATTCTGCAGGAGGCCAAAGGGGGGAAAGACAGCAAAGCAACGGAGAAATTAAAATCAATTAGGTGCAGGAGGAAGAGCAATGGTGGTGACCGAAAATAACACAAGCCCCAGTCGTGAAGGTAGTTGTGACAAAACATAGCTTACTTTGTATTCCAGGAGGATCTGTCAAAGGCAGCTATGCATGAGCATCACTAGAAGACCCACTCTAAGTCTTAATTATAACTAAAACCAGAAGTAAGGCCTGTGATGCTGTGTGGAGAAGAGTATCTAACCCTGGTGTGCTGTCTGCATCCTCTATCTTCTAAGGTGAATAGGGTGATACTGTTTCTGTAATTTGTCATCTATAGTTTGGATTAAGAATAATTCACTTTCTAAGAGTTTGCTGTTTTAAGAGCAATAGCAATCATAAAATATCAAAGAGCTTCAGATTACAAGATTCTGCAGAAGAGCTTTGGCTGGCTGGTGTTTTACACAGACTGATACAGCTTTCCTTGTTGGTTTAAAAAAATCACCTCTAAGGCAAAGGACATGAAATAACCAAGGTGTTTTCCCCTGTAGTTCCTCTTCCCTTGTGCTAGGTCTCATACGTAAAGATCATCAGACCTAAGATTATCAATTGCTTCTCAATTAGTTTGAAATCCTCTGGATCCAAAGCTTGTCCTTTTTTAATATTTAGCCTCTTTTTTTTCTTTTTTTTTTTTAAATCTCCTAGCACTGTAAGAAGTGTGGGCTTGGAGGCTTTATTCAAAGTTAAATTCAAATCCCGTCTTTTAGTTGGGGGCTGCGTTCTGTGCACGAGCTGTCTCGTTGCAGGAACGTCTGTGAACCTCACGGTGAGCGGGTGCCTGGCTCCCGCTGCGTATCAGTAACGGTATACAGTGATGCGGGCTGTATTGTGTATCCCAGCTGGTATTTCAGCCTCCTCTTAACATCTGAAGAGCTTTAGTTGGACAAAAGGCCAATGTGAAGTTTGACAATTTCAGTTTACTGGAACTGATGCTGAACACAGAGCAAAGAGTGCAGAGTGGTTCGTGTCTGTGTTCAACAAGGGGGCAACCTATTTTCATAGCTTAAAAATGGACATTTTCCACATCCTCATATACAAAATAGATAAAATACATGAGCTAACCTTGAACTTCTTTGGCTTGTCTCCTATTTCTGTGTAGAGACTCTGCTCCTCTAATGTGTAGAGGAAGAGCTGTCCTAGTTAGTGAAGCCTTCCAGGACATCGGCATGGTGTGGACTGATGTAGGTACGTTTTCATTTAAAGCAGGAGTCTGTCTCTCGATGTGTTAAAGCTGTGCCTGGTCCTGTGGTCTCACTCAGATGAAGGAACTGGAGTTCAGCTGGCACCGGGCTCTGCTGCTTTGGCTGATAAGCTCTAGTGTAAACAAATGCAGGTCTGTGAATTATCTGGCATGAGGATCAGTTAGGGGTGCTGGCTTCCTATAGCCTTCATCTAGTTGGCCTAAATGATTTATAAACTGGCAACATGATAAATGTTGTTTTAAGTGGACAAATCACATTGAAGAGGTGTAACTTTCTGTCAGTGTGTAACACGACCGCTTCTCTTAGGGGAAGAATAACAATCACAAAGAGCAGTGAGGGTAACAGGATCACAAGTAGGCATATTCCTTCTCTACAGCATAAATCATTAGAAGGGCACTTCTTTCTTTCCTTTTTGCTTGTCCTTCTTTGTCCTTTCTTCTTTTTTTTTTTCTTTCTTGGTGCTATTTTCTAGCGCTTCCATATCATTTTGGAAAGCTAAACCCTCCACTTGATTTGTGCTGCAGCTTCTTCATAAATCTATGAAGCTTGTCTCCATCAAGCTGTATTTTCCATTAAAATATGGTTCCCAGGTGATTTCCAATACTATGAAAAACATGTAGCCATAAGTCTTTCACTGATTGTTTATTATCTGTTTAGGTGCTCCTGAGGATTTTGACAGCTAGGACTTGTATCATATGTAATGTAATAAAAGTGGATGTCTTCAGCGTAACAGGGATAGCTGGCCTTTCATTTCTGTCTGCTAGGGCTGTATTTGTTTTCTATGTGTGGTTTTGTTTTGGTTTGGTTTGTTGTTCGTTTTTTTAACATGAAACTTCAGGTCTGCTCCAGCAGATCAGGTCAGTTTAAACTTTGTGTTTTCTTTGCTATATAGATGAACAAAAAACCCAAAAGAGAATCCAAACAAAACACAGCAAAAGCTTTCCTGCTATAAACAGCACAGGAAGCAGTAACAACAAAGCTAGTATTTAATCTGGTGGAGGAGTAGATTTACTTCAGCTGGTTTCTAGCACGGACATGCTGTTCCACCTCTGATTGCAGGAAATGCAGCAGGACATTCTGTGTGTCTGTCTGTCTTGGGTGTGTGTATGAAGCATGTTGTGGGATGCAATGTGTAAAGCCCTTTGCAGTAGCTGCAAGAGCTTAATGCTTTAAGCTACTGGTTTGCGGTGGAGTTTGTGAAAACTGATAGGAATTGGTTAATAATGTCTATCTGTAGGCAAAAGTGCAGCTCTTTTGCAGGCAAAGTTCTCTCTGGCCTTAAAGGGAACTTTGCATTAGGATTACAGGATCAGCCCGTGTGTAAGCACTGATTATCTGGTAGCACACAGTAAGGCTGGGCAAGGAATAAAACCTGACCTTAACTCCAGCAGCATACTGTCAGTTCAGTTCATCAAATCTATGTATATACCACCTCTATTACCAAAAGAGACGTTGCATTTTCTTGGCATCTGTGCTGGCATGTATGAAGTGTTGCAAGAAACACCCTACTAGCCTGGCAAGGGGGCTTGGGAAGACTTTTGCTTGGGAAAGTTTGGCAGAGATGGCCCCATCACAGAGAGGAGGGAAAGAGGAGACTGTCTTGGAGGTGGGCGAGGATATGAGAAGTGGGCTAGCATTTATTTGCTGACCCTGTGGTTAGCATCAAGGCCAGTCTTGTGTGTTGCCTCATCGTTTCCCCGTCAGTGGAACAGGAAAATATTGATTATTATTATAAGCCAGTAAAGGACTCAGAAGGAAAATAACTAATAATTATTAGCAGGATTTGTAATTTAAAGGTTGGCTTTATAACAAGCAAGCAAAATTATTTACTTTGGCCAGGAAAACTACCCAGCTTGGATTCCAGTGCCTTTATAATATGGAATGTCCTCTCCCTGCCCTGCAAAGAGATGCCCTTCCCAAAGGTATTCATGCAGTGGTTAAGTAGATTTGATATAACCTTGGTTTGCATTTGCATTGTATCTTCTCCAGTTGGACCTCAGAACTGGTTGTCCAATGAGAAGCTACCGTTTCCTAAATGCTTGGTAAAGCACTTAATTGTGAAAATAACTAGTTTACCTCACAACATCAATTTGAGAAATTACTCATTAATTTTTGAGGTGCAGCCGCCTTCCCTGGAGGACAGAACTACTGATCTCATCTGTACCTAAAGCCTTGGCTTTGTTTGCGAGCAGGCGTGTCTGATCTGCAAATGAAATTTGGCTTACTGTCTCCATTTCCTTATAAACACCCTTGACTGCACCTTTGGCAGAACACATGATAATTAAACAGTTGTGGCTTACGCTATGCAGGCTGAACAGAGCTGGCAGGGAAGAGTTGAGATGACTAGCATGCCACACGGAAATATTATGTTTCCCTCTACTTTCCAGTGGCATTTACTAGCAAAGTAAAGTTGAAACTCTCAAACAATTATATGAGCTTAAAATATTTGAATTTTGGGCTTCTGTCTTATTATTTGCTTAATATATTATTATTTAGGCCTAAATTATCTATGCGGCTGGTAGACAAGTAAGTCAACGTAAATGGAACACATGGATTTGAAGGAGCTGTGCTCTGAATCAGAACCACTACCTGAGAAAGGCATTCTTCACCTACAAGAGTTTAAAAGCATCCAGATCTTGCTTAAATATACTAAATACACTGGATGGTTCAAGTCCTCCAGAGGCAGTTAACAGTCGAGTTCCACCAATACAAACCCCGTTGACGTTTTTCACTGTTTGAGATCATACTTGCTCAAAACTGAAACAACTTCAACTGCTGCAAACTGATTTTTTTTTTAGTAGTTTTTAACATATATTTTGTTTTCGAAACAAAACTTTGTTGGATCTTTGTTTCCACTGGATGTGGCTGTCACTAGCTAAGTAATTCCACATGGAGACCTCTCTTTTCCCCAATTCTTAGCTTTTATATTGCTTTTAGTCTACAGAATTGCCATTCTCTACCTTCAGTCCTGGCTATGGGGATTTCATCTTTGGAGGCTCAGCCCTCATTTTATCCACAATGTCCAAGGAATGTTCCAAGACACACCAGGGAAATTGAACTAGGGTGTCCTGAGACTTTCCAAAGCTGTGCGTAAGTGTTCAAAGGTTCTTCATTCCAGAAGTTGACTGGCTTCCAAATTCACTCCCAATGTGTTCTTTCATCCTTAGTTTATAATTTTAGCACTGATTCACTCCTGAAATGGAAATCTCTTAAAGAGCAAAGGCTGATGCAGATAAAACCCTCTGGGTTATGATCCCTTCATTTGGAGCCAAATGGCACACTCGTTAATGTCATTTGCCTTATGACCAATTACTAGATATTTCCTTATTAAGCAGAAAATCACTTTTGCCTGGTGTTGTAAACTAGCTTAATAGCACTTCACCTTCTTATACATCACAGCAGTTGAGAAAGAAGATTGGGAACGTAGGGTTCATTTACTGGCCATTTCAACATTTGAGAGGGTCTTTTATTTTCTTTTTATTTTATTTTTAAATGAAAGTGGGTAGTCAGAGTATTTGTCTTACCTCAATAGGGCCATTAAAACTGGAAGATGTCGAAGCTTTAACTGCGAAACTCTAAAAGGATGTTATTCCTCAATGTCTTGGTGATATTATTTTGGGAGTTACAAGATTGAACCCACCAGCTTGGGAGAAAGAAAAAGCTTTAATTCACTGGTACCGGTTGTCTGTCTTACCCTGACTCCCCTTTCCAAGCCAGGCCTACAAGCTCCATTTCCATCCGTCTTAGTGCACTGGTCTTTCCTGGCTGGCTATGAAGTTCTTGTAGTCCCTGAACGACTACATGGGTTTGGAAGCAACATGCTTCATCCAACTTTGAACATCCACATTACACCATTCTTTTTTCAAATAAGGTCCTGTGATTATGTGGCCTGTGATCTTCCTCTTGGCTCTTCTGGGAAATTGTCATCCTCAACTTTCCTAACCCCAGATCATTTATTCCCCTTTTTTCCTTGACAGCAAAGGATAATTGCTCTGTACTTTGGGTGTTTGCATGCAGCATTCAGTACATATTTCCTAAATATACATGTTCATAAGTTTAGACAACAGCCTTCTTTTCCTAGTTGAGCAAACTGTGTGCTTTTAGCTTCCTGTCCTAGAGTATGTTCTTCATGTGCCTAAACTTCCTCCTCTCCTTTTTCTGAGCCTGTTTCAGTTTGAATTCGCCTTATTTCTGTTACCTTAGGTGAGGGGATCCATACCTAACGCTTCAGATGAGCATAATACAGAAAATTGCCCCATCTTCATGGGGCTGATGTGCCTTGACTCGTGTTCTAGGATTATGTTTCACTTCTTTATGGCCACATCACCAAGCTTGCTTGCCATCTTCTGAGTGACAGTTATGCCCAGGTCATCCACTGTCACCTGCCAGCTGAGCTGTTCACACAGTACTGTGAATTTGTTATTAGTCCCTAAAAGCATTCACTTTTTACACTGTTGTTTTTACCAGGATTTCCAAATCTCTAGTTCATCCCTTTATTCTTGTGGAAGACGCCCAGCCTTCCCTGTGTACTAATAAAGCCTCCCTTGGGCTGAAGCCGAGTTACACTCTCACCTTTGTAGTTTGCATTTAGAAGAATCGATCCATTACCTCCAGTGAGATTTTGGTTGGCATTAAGATAGCAAATGTGTGGTCAGAGGATGCACCAAGAGCAGCCCTATAGCTGGTTACGAGTGTGAACGTGGTTACTTCCAGATATTTGTGGACATTTCCCAGTAGCAGGTTATAGCTAATATACGCTCACAGTGGCTTTAAAAGAATCCCATGCTCTGGACTAATCTATCTGATGGAATAGGATGAGTTTCAACTGCTAAACTCTCCCTCCTGAGGCCAAACGCTTTAAAGTAGGATCTGATGCAGATCCTTATCCTAGGATTGTCAATAATGACTTCAGAGCACGTCACCTCTTTTTCCTTTCAAATGTAGTTTATTCATTTACTGATGTTTCCAAGTGAGCCAGCAGTTAATACACAATATTGTGTAAATTGGGTGGAGCTGATTTAATTAATAAATAGCACAGAGTTTAGTTAAAAATTACATTAGTATTGCCAATGACAGCATAAGAAAGTCATAACTAGAACACCTCCCCCCGTGCACACGCAGAAAAATTAAGACTTTGGTTATAAATTTCCCGAAGATTAAAGCTGAGATTTTTTTGTGTGTCTTCTGGCTCTGGAGCTTTTGTGTTTCAGGCTTTTCTCCACTACTGTGAGCCCTAACAGAAACCTCCTTTGTTTAAATGTTAATTGAGGTTCTCAGGTAAGCTGACTTGGCTACTGGGCTTGCAACTTTTTAACAAAGGTAAACCAACAAAATCCAAGAAGATGCAGTGAAAATCATGAAATATTACTTCTCCCGTGCCCCCCCTCCCCCCCCCAAAAAATTGATCTTGGCATAGGTGGACCTGGAAATATTTATTTCTCTCTTTCTTGCCATGACCAAAGTTATTTCCCCAGCTGGTGATGCTTCTGAGAAATGCGTGGAGTGCTGCACAGTAAGATGTTGGCCTGCTCGGCACCAAACGGTGGAAATGTGAGTTTGATGCTGCAAAGGGGTTCATGCACATGGACACTACCACCAACATGCAGTTGGGATTCCAGGGTTGGGTTTAACAAAGGAGATGGGGCCTGAATTGCGGTAGGAATGTGGTTTCCATTGTTCAGAATCAAGAGCTTTTGCATTCCTTATTGTATTTATGAACATTATTTGATGCTGTGGATAATTCAGGGAACTTCAAGATTATTGGACTGGCTTTTTAGTCTCGTGTTTTGTTTTGCTTTTGAGCATACTCATTTTCAAACTTGTGGTTTCAAAATGGCAACAACTGTTGTTTCTCTCAATTAAGCGAAGTCTCATGACACTTCATATTTTTTGGTTTATATGTAGAAATTCCCTGTCAAGAATAATAACATTTTCTGGTGTGAGTTCTTGGGTTTGCAAACTTGGAATGTGTTTTCTGTGGGTCTTCATCATTTTTCATGCTAGGGTGAACATTCCTGGTTTGCTCTTTGAATATTTAGTAAAGCAAACATAAAAAAGAGGTGAAAAGTTAATAAGTATAAAAACGGGAATGAATGTTACAAGCAATTTCCAAGTATTCGCCCAGCACTGGCTCTTGCACATCCTCTGCTTTTGCCTGAACAATTGATCTTACTTTAAACATTCACATTTGAGCAGCTGGATTCATTATTGAACCAACTATCAAGAACCAAGGGATATGGCCTTTATCAAATTTAATAAACCTTTGAGGACTGCAGAAAGAATACACTTGTCTTTAAAGATCAGCCTATTCAAATGAAAACTAAACAGAAACTCAGATCAAATTCTTGCTTGTAGATGCATCGTGAAAGCCAGCTGTTCAGTGTTTCGCAATAGAAATTAGTAATTTTAACAGAGCAGTATATTTCTTTTGATGGCCTACAATGTTAATTCTCTCTTTTTTTTTTTCTCTTCATTTGTTTTTTCTTCTCCTTTGACATGGAGATCAGAATCTGGCCTATATGTTGTAATGTGGTAAGAGAAGTACACAAATACAAGCATGTCTAAATATGTGAATACAAGTCAGGCTATTAATTCAGAGAGCCTTGCCACGTTTATTAATGTTCTATGTTATGAGATTAAAGCTGTAACATAGAGTTATGTGAATTATAAACATCTCTTTAGCAAGTCGTATATTAACCATAATAATTTTTAAAGGGTGGAGTGTAATTTATTGAACATTGTAAGAAAAAATAAGGTAAATGAGTTAGCTCAGGGGTGGGGCGGCAGCAAACTGCTTGTGGAGACTCTTACTCCCCGAGGTGATAGAGGTTAAATGCATTACAGAGCTTATAGGCTTGCTCCCTGGAGAGAAAGGGGGCCAGACGTTTCTAGCTGACATGTCAAGGACACCACACGTTTGCCCTCCTGACTAATGGTAAGATACCGAGCTGATAGCAAGGTTGCAGCGGCGATTTTCGGAGAGAAAAATGGAACACAATAGGTGGCTCCTAATTAGAGAGGAGGGCGATACGCTGGGACGATCTCAGCGTTTCAGAGGTCCACTCGCTGAAGGCATAGTGAGTTTGAGACCACTGATGCAAACTTGGAATATTACTAAAGCGTTACTGGCCAAGAGGCATTTCAGGTGAAGTTTCCACAAACAAGCGCTCTCCAGTTTAACCTTCATAAGGAAAGGTTGTGTATCAAACTCAGGCCTGGTCCTGCACCATTGAAACCAGGTGTAGGTGAGTTTTCTCTCATGAGTTTCTGCTCTAAATCACTAACTTTCCTTAAGAGAGGTGGGATAGATATGTGGAAACAGGAGGGAGGTATGCACTACTGTGATGGCGGGGGAATGTGTCAATGGATACACGCATGAAAGAAGATGCCTGGGGAATGGTGGGATTACTGTCTGGAGGAGAGAAAGTCGTAAGGAGATTGGAGTATAACAGTGAGTAAAGGGAGGAAGAAAGGGAGGACTTGGAGTAGGTGGGTGGAAGGGCAAGGAGGGAAGGGGAACAGGGAAGAAGCAGCCCTAGTCGATCCCAGTGTCGTGACTCAAAAAAAAGTTATTTCACATTAAATTTGGGAACTCCAGACTCTTTAAAAAAATACCACCACTACGTGGTGGAAAAAGAGATCTTCTAGCTAGCAGATGCGATACAATAAAATATTGGCGAGGCTTGGACCTGGAGAAACATAGCCAAAGCTGTGATTCCTACTTGCAAAAATATTTTACTGCGGCTATTTTAAGTCTCATCAGAAAGTGATTTGTTTCTTTTAATATCCTTCTAACATCACTCTTCACAAAGTCCCAGATACAGAGGGGATTACATAGGTAAGCAGATAGTCTCAGAATATGGAGCATGCTTTAGGAGAGCGATTTTGCTTCTTTATGAAAAATCTCTTGACAAGCCTTAGATGTTGTCCTGAAGCACTTGATGAGAAAATGAGGACATAATAGATAACATGAGAAAAAGAAGGACTAAAAAGAAGACCAGCACTGTTTGAGGAAGCAGTATTTTCTGCTGTACTGAGATGGACCTTCTAACGGAGGAAGTGAGAAAGCGAAGGTGTGGGTTTTACATGTTGGCTAGAACTGGTTTTGAGCTTAGCTGCTTGGTAGCAGAGACGTGCAAAATGTTGCAATAGATCCCGCTGAAAGTTAGGTGGAAGGAAACGCTCCGTTGACTTGAGTACACGACACTCACACAGCAGCGAAAAGCGTGCTCCTCTGCTGCTCCTCTGCCAGGCTCCTGCCTTTCCAGCCACCTCTCGCCCCACAAGCCTCAAGAATGCACACTCCCTTAATCCTCTGCTGGGAGCTTTGGGGCTTGGTGGAAGAAAGGACCTTTAGCAGAAGGAGGGAGGGTTGTTTGGAGAATGAAATTCGGTAAACTGCAACCTCCAAGTGAACCTGCTGGGGCTGATTTGCTGCCAGCCCCTGGGAACAAAACGGCAGCACTCGGTTGCCGAATCCCATCAGCTCCCACAGCCCGGAGGGTTCGCACCACTCTATCTGGCACCTCTTCCCGTGTCAGAACAAGGCATTGTGTGTGCGATTTCAACATGCTTCTGGTTTTGTTCTAACTGCCAAGAAACACTAGTTGTGTTATTATGAAATGATTGAGGAGTATTTGCTCATACAAATTATTTGTTTTAAGAGTTCAGTAATTAAATGTCAACACACGGTGCTGGTATCTGAAAAGCTCTTGGGTGAAAGCTCTGCTCTAACTTGAAACTATAATACGCTGTTTCTCTTCTCTCAAAACAGATTTGTTTAAAACACCCTATTCAGTAGAACATATCTCGCTGTAACATGCACGGTCTTTGGCCTTCAAAGGCACCCTTGTGCAAAGGGCGTGTTGCATTAATTTGTTCAGCCAATTTAGGGTGTGTGGCATTAATTTGTTTGGCCAATTTGTTTAGAATCTGGCAGAGCGTAAGCACCCAGTGCAATGTCTGTACATAATGCCTGTGTCATCTCTACACCAGATCTCAAGAGCAAGAGATTTACTGCGTGATGCCTGGCCACACCTTGAGTCCATGCTCAGGAGAAACAAAGGTAGGAACCGAAGCAGCAAGGTGCTTGTTGAGGGTGAGTATGAAAATGCTTTTTGTACTTTGAACAACTGATTTCAACACATGCTGCCTAAATCGCAGGAGTAAGTTATGGGATGAGTGCTGTGTGCTGCCGTCACTGGCTGTGGTCACCTGGGACACGGCGGGTGATAGTCGTACCCACAGGAAGCCCTGCGTTACCTCCATGGAAAGGCACACACGGTTCAAAATGGAACGACAAACTTCTGGTGCAATAGTGTGTAGCTCACTGCAGGTTGTTAATGCAGTGCACATCAAGCTTTTGGTTTGCATGCAAATAATTGATTTTAAACCTATAGATTTTTTTATGATGCTTCCCTATTACTCTTTTTCCTCTGTAATGCTCAAGATGGATGGTAATATACTTTCCAAAATATTTCTTTGAAAGGATCAGCAAGTTATAATTAATAATTACAAAAGAGACCTAAGTCTTATTTAAAAGCAAGCAACTGTTGCTCAAAATATGAGCACCCATGGACTTCAACGGGAGCTTCCAGACATCCAATCTGGGCTTTAAATTGAATTGTGGACAAAAATCCTTGTCTTTTTTTTTTTTCCCCTAAACTGGCAACAAGGCTGATAGGAAAGACTGTAACATTTTCTGTTTTCCATTAAAAATTACTTTTTGCAAAAGACTACAATACTAGCCAGCTTTCTTCAGAATTTAGGATAAATGCCCTAAGATTTATGCTGTCATTCTGGGAACACATCTGTATTCTGAGAAAGACAGGTGGTGAGGGCAGTGACATCATGGCAGAGCTTTTGCTTGACTTAGTCAGATTTTTCACCTCGAGTGTCTACACTGCTGAATTTAATATGTAAGTGCAAGAAAGGGTACCAGGCCTAGATGTGTAGCCAACTAGACCTGCACATACAAATATATATTGTGAGCTGTTGTCAAATAACGGAGCAGGGTGAGAATTTTGCAAAGTTTGTAAGGCAGTCCTTACATGGTGCTGTAGGAAAACGCACAAATTCCCCAGGCTTGTTGACTGGGCACCTGGGAGCGAGGTCTCACTGGGATGCCGGAGACTGGAACATGTGCTTTCCTCAGCATGTGTGAAATACCGAAAAAAGCAGGCGTGCAGAAATGCTCCCGTTTCCCAGAATATGACCGCACATTTCAGAGCGTGTTAAGGATACGAACGGGTGACCTACAGTGAGCTGTACGCTGTGCAATCTAAAGCCAAGGGCTTTATGTCAGGCTTAGAGATTTTGAATGGTAACACACTTTTCAAAGAGCCTCAAAGTAATTAGCCTTTCGCTCCAAGTTGACATACTTACACTTTTAATATCAGGACTAAGGAAAAAGACTAAGGCTTCTAACCCCAGACCCATAGCAGCTCAGGCACTTTCACCTCGCTGGTTTTGTTATGACAGCTCTTTGTTTGGCTGATAGTGAGTGGTGTTTTGAATAGAAGTGCTTTTGCTGCGTGCTTTGCTACTTTCCCGTAATAAGGGAAGACTTGGAGGTTATGCAGCAAGGTGCTAATTGACATTAACACTCAAGACAGGAAATGCTGACACAATTTAAAATTAACATCCTGTCAATATACTGCTGACCTGTGTTAAATGTGTGCTTTGTCAAACTTTCAGAATTAGATTTTAATACAGAAACAGTCTGATGCTGGGAGTATCGCTGGCCTGGAGAAAACTGAATTCAATACAGTGAGAAGTCATCCAACTGTTTTCCATTTTAGCTTACCTTTTCTCAAAGAGGGAAAGTTAAATTTTGCCCCAAAAGGTTAAATATATATAAAGCAGTCTGAGAGAGCTAAAATTTATACTGTATTTGTTTGTGACTAAAAGAAACTGTCCTTCAATTCTCAGTTTATTTTAGATGTTGCCTTACCAATGACAATGATTCCTGGAAATGGATTTTGCAAAGGACTGTAGCAGATATATGGCATCTTGCACCAAACCAGATTGTCCTGGTAACCTACCTGTAAATTAAAACGTAAAAAAAGGTTGGCAGAAAGAAACACACAGCAACGGACCATAAAAGTGGCTCCTTTTAAAGTGCATTATTCATTCCTTAGCAAAGCAGCTGTGAGGATATTTCCACTTCCTAGTGACTTCTGGAAGAAATGGAGAGAGGAAAATGGCATCATGCCACTAGTTCTCAAAAAAAAAAACCCAGCTTACCAGGTGATGTGGTAGCATTTATCAATCATCATTAAAAGACACATGAATAATCTCACTGCAGCTCTGGGATGCTGCTGTACTTTTCCCTTTGTTTCTGGATGATAGCAGCTAATTTCATATGTAAACTGTCCCATGGATGGCTCATGTGGCCCACTCACTAACGGTTACGTAGCTTTGAAGAAACAAATGGTGCCGGTTCACTGTCAAACCAGTAGAGCCTTCCCTTTGGAGAGGTGGAAGACACGAGTCAGAATAATGCCGAATAAGAGAAACAGAGCACGCCTGGGTGTGGTCTGGTCTGTGGAGGAGGCTGTTTGCTGAACATTAATCACAGGTTGTCGGGTTGTCGCAGGCGTTAGGAACAGCACCAAGAAAAGGCACGAAGCCAGGAAAAGGTGATGAAGAAGAAGGAAGCAATCGGAGGAGAAGATTGGGCTGCGTGGAAGGAGCAGGAGGTGGAGCAAGACAGTTCGAAATGAGAGATGTTGGTAGGGGCAGACCTGCACAGGCTCGGGGAGTGTGGAAATGTTTCAGGAAGGTGGTGCAAGCTACGTATCACTCCTGGCAAACTTTAAGAAAACAGTAAGTGGGTGGCCCGTTGCTATATGCGCTTCCCACTGACAGTTCCTGGGAGCAGGCCAGTATTGTGTGTTGCAGTTAAGATTACAGCGAGACTGGAAAAATATTAGCTGTAGCCCTGGTTCTGCAAATTGTTTGCACAGGGCATCTATTGCCGTTAATAACTGTGTGCTCTGAAAGGCGGCCGTTTCGGATCGTGTGTGTGGAATGGGGGAAGGTGCTCCCACGGGGAGACACTGCTCCACTGGAAAGTGATCCCTTACAGCAGCTGCCACATTAGATGGAAGATCTCTAAAGCAACAGCCACTGAGTGAACTTATCCAGTGTTACAAGGTACTAGTTGGCCTTGTAGAACGGCTGATCTGAGCTGGGGCAGAAGAAAATGAAAATTGTAAATGGAATATGCATTGGAGACTTGGACCTCTGCTCTGAAATGGCTTGGCAAAAGACTCTCAGAGCAAAACAGTCACCATCAAATGGGCTGTGTTTTGCTCTGTTTCAGTTCTTTCCCGCAAAAAATAAAGGATTCTTATTTCCGATTTTTCTTGTACGAAAAACGGAGCAATTTCTTAGTAAGGAACTCAACCATCATAGTCACACTGTGCTCTGGAGGAGAAAAAAAATTGCCTTCCACTACAAAATGTTTACATTGGCTGCTGAGGTTTCTCCTGATTTCCTCTGTTGGGAATGAATAATTAAGAAGTGAGCTGAGAGGTGAAAAAGGCCTCTATGTGTTTAAGTCTAATGTCACAGCTTTCCAAGGACAAAGCTTTTAGTACATAGAAAGGTTTGTCTGTCAAGCAGATGAATTCAATAGCTAAGCAAGATGCCAAGAAGAGGAGTCAAACAAAGCCGAGAATTCCCAGTGGGAAGTTTTTAGTATGCACTTACGACAGGTATTGCATGAGATGGATGCAGAGCACACATATGTGGGACACACGGGCAACACACATAAGGTGTTAATAGTCTAAGCTGATGCCAAGGAAGAAAAAGAGCAGACAGGGTCAGCTCCTGTTTCCTGAGCTAAATGTTCCTTTTCTTATGGTGGTCAGAGCCACGGGTAGTTTTACAATGTGCAAAACATGCACTTGTAATTAAAATGAAACTCACACTGACAGAGAAAGGGGATGGCGAATGTTGACCTCACGTGCTGCATCTGTAGAGCATTTGGGGACACATTCCTTGAGCAAAAGCCACGTTGGCTTTTGATATTCTTTTTTCATAAAAGGTGAACAGGAATGAAGTTCTGTGTTAATTTGTATGCACTGCATGAAGCCATTTCTCAGGAGAAGGCAGTGCCGATGGTACTTTAAGAATAGAGAACTACTCTGGAATTCTTAATTTTCCGTCCTTCTATTTAAAAACAGGGATGTTGCCATTGCTTGTAAACAGTGGAAATGAAAATAGTAAATATGAGAAAAAATAAAGGTTTTACTTATCTGTTCTGCTTGTTTTCTGCTGTTAGGCTTTTCAATGCTATGTTCACACAGCTGTTTAGGCAGGCAGGTTCCCAGCGTACCTTACTAGCACACCTATGCAAGTTTGACTTGTAAATCCCTTTGGAAATCTGCCCTTTTGAAATAAGACTTGGAGTAGGAGCCACTGAAAATTTTGTCCATTTTCAGACACACCTTGGCTGATATAGGTGGGCCTACAGAGAGAAAAGTGTGGAATTTCTGTGTCAGAACCAGTGTGCCTCTGACCCTCCTCGATGGCAGAGGGAAGGGCAGTCTGGATGAATACGGAGGCTCAGATCCTCCGCTGTGGTGTCGCGGCTTGAGCTGTGCTTTTCTGCTTGCCTGGGGGAAAATCTCACCCCTAGTCTTTTGAATTTAAGATTCCTGGGGAGGACAGGAAAGTCTGCTCCCTGCTCTCCTAGACTTTTTAATCTCCTGCACTAACCAAAGAATCAACAAGTATATCATCTTCCTCGCAGCGAGATAAGATCCTTTAAGAGGCAGAGCGCTCTGCCTTCCAACAAACTCATGCATAAAAGGTTAATTTAGAGTGTGTAGATATCTGTGTATGTTGGGCGAATGGAGAGCTGGAGGGATTCTTTTTATTCCTCCCATTCTCTTAGCGTTGGCTGAGGTTGAACGTATGACTTCACGTTACGGAGCACCTCTCCATCACCCAGGCCTTTTGTCAGTTCACCAAATGTGACAATTACAGCATTTCAGAGATGAGACTTTCTAATCCTATTACTCATTCATCAACCTGCGGATGATAGCAGAAGCCAGATCGAACAGTGCCAAAAGAGCAGTAAGGAGCCTTCTCCAGTGCTGTGAAACTAGGCTTAGCTCAGGCACAATAGGTGTGTAATTTAAGGTTTTGTTGAGCTGAAATCCAATCACATACTTGACTGGTAGATCACAGAAAGACACAGACAAAAAGAATGAGATAATTCTACCTCACACAAACACTTGAATCCGGCTTTGACTTAACAAGTGTGTGATCAACCTTACACTGTTTCTTTCTTTTTTTTTTTTTTTATTTGAACCTAGAGATGGGATGGCACTGACATACTTTACCTACTTGGGTATCAGCCAGTAATATTTTAATATATACCAGAAGGAAATGGAGGAACTTGCTTAGACAAGTAAATGAAAAAAGTACAGATGTTCATTATATGAAAGATAATATGAAAATATAACTTCTGGGCTTAGCTCAGTGCTATCTTTTCAGCATCTGGTACCTATTGCTTTGCCAAGGATGGAGAGGATCTAGCAGAAATATGAGGAGAACAAAGCTAAAAATGTTCAACCCTGACTATAGAAGGAAAAAGTATACTGTAAACCATATTGTGTTCACTGTCTCGCAACTAAACTGCTCCTTTTACTTTGTCCTATTTCAGACGCATGCTGCAAATCCAAGAATGGTGGGAGTTCTCGTGGGTGAGTGAAGCGGGTGCAGAGGTGCTGCATCCATGTGCCACTGCACGTCACACAACCATGTGGAGGGGAGTGGGAGCATGAGGGGGAAGGAAGAGGGGTCTTAACCGCTATCTTTTGTGGAAACAGGAAAAAGGATTCACTCTATCCTGTATTTGAAGAGGTAGCTTTTCATTAGATAGTGTATTATTTAGATTCAGTCTTGTAAAGGAGAGCGTTCAATACAGCCTGCTCTGTGAGTGGCCTTTGTATATTAACAAAACAGTGTAGGGCATGTAAGTTAAAAGCTTTGGTAGGAAAACTCTCTGCAATAGGAATGTTCATCGCCATTATCAGTGCTGTTCTTCCGTGTGACGTAGAATAGAGTTTGCAGATCAAGAAATGCCTTCAAGCCACACGAATCAATATGTAAGATTCCAAATGCTTTACACCCAGTTACAGGACCATTGGGTCACTTAACGTGCGATCGGCGCAGTGGCAGCCCATGAACGTGGGCAGGGCATAGCTCACATGGAAGCCTGTTGTCAGAACTAATCCACAGCAACAGGTAACGCTTGTGCTGTCCTTGTGCCAAAACACAGGAGCCAAGCCCTGGTGTCAGTCATGCGGTGACTGGGGAAAAAACCCAAGAAGCTCAGAGAGAGAAAAAGGAAGGGGAATCCTGGGGGTCAAAGAGTTAAAATGACATGTGAAGCTTGGCATTAGTTGTAAGGGACCAAAATCCAGGCAATGTTTTGCTAAAGAAAAAATAAATAAATTACCAATTTGCAGGATATTAGACTCAAAAGCATACAGAAACAACATCAATGGAAAGATTCTTTTTTTAAGTAAGTGAATTAGTGGAGCAAAATCCCACAACAATGAAACTCACACTCAAACATGACAGAGAGAAAGATATTTTCAATTGTTCATAGGAATATGAGAGATTGACATGTCTTCCAAACAGAGGGGAAAAAAGATAACCACAACACAGTATAATCTGAGAAGCTCAAATGGAGTCTAATGCGGTTTCCAAACTGCAGAGATCTCATAAACATAGAGATTTCATTCAGCAATATAAACTCTGACATTTGACCAGACAATTTCCTCGGGACCATTAGCTAAAATAGCCTCAGCTTTAAAATTGAAATATGAACTTCTGAAGGCTTTGGTAGTTTCTTTCCAGTGACACTGAGACAACCAATATGAGCAGTGGCTGCTGGATGTATCAGCAGCTCTAATTTAGGAAGAGGCTGGCAATTTTGGCTGTGTTTAGCCGCAGACACCCTCTCATCTATTAACGTTCTTTCCCTTCGGTTTGCAGATGTAGGTAGCTCAGCTGTCTTTCACCAAGGTAGAGACAACTACAGTTTTCACCACCCTTTTGTCCTATCAAGAAGCCAAACCACGTGGTGGTTAATGGTGCGTAGCAGAGTTGGGGCGGTGGTGCTGCTCCTCGGATGGGGCATTCGCAAAGGTGATCCCGGAGAGGCTGGATCCTTCCATGGCTTGGGGGGTACCTGTGCAGGGTACCGCAGAGATCGCTGTCATCTTCCGTGTTCAGAGGAGGAGGTGTCAGGCATTAACCCTCCCACCTGGCACATGGGTTTTTGTAATTCCTTTTTCCGGTAGAACACAGTTGGGGTTCCTCCGAGTGGCAGCCCACTGCGGAGCAGGCCCTGGGGTGAGCAGCAGTTGCTGGAACAAATGCAATTGCTGGTGGTCTCTGGGGGCTGCGAGTGCTCTCTGTGGGAGCCGATTGATGTTGCTGACCCCACACTGAATCAGGAGGGGAAGGGAGGAAACTGCGTTCAGCACTATCTGTGTAAGTACATCTGCTAACGACCTGTGCCAGGAAGGTGCAAATGTCCGCACAGTTCAGCACTTCCTTCAGCAAGTGCTCTCCCTTTGCAGACGTGCAGTCACAGTGCTGCTGTGTTTTAACAGGTATGCTCTTTTCATGATGTTATACAGCTCCCAGATCCTACTGAGATTAACCGTGAGAAAACAAATGCTTTTTGTTGCTGCTGGCCTCTCGATATCCTGGAGGAACAAGAATGGCACTGGTTTTAGTCTGGTTTAGACTATGCAAGGGAGCAGCTGCTCATCTGCGTAAGCCCCTGACCCATCTCTCCTTTAGCTACCAAATCACCTGCCGGGGCAGCTATGTGATTTTCCTGCTTTTGTCCGATAAAATAAAGACAACAAGCTAAACCAGCTTACAGATCATGCTGTCTTCCTGACCGTGAAGTAATTTGCTTTGAGTGCTCCCAATACAAGGAGAACGTAAGGACCTGTTTGGTGATATTGCCAATATGGTCCCTTAAGCTCCACGGGCCCATTCTCTCCCCACAGCAGCTCTGTGTTGCAAGTGTCTGACTTCAGCAGGACAGTGTGTGGGGAGGAGAGTCAGCTCAGTAAGTCACCTATGTACTGCACATCTGTGCTGGGTGCCTGTGGCCAGGTGTTGGTAGCATGGGGGGCTGCAGGGGTGGCCTCTGAGAAGAGACCAGGGGCTGCCCCGTGCCAGACAGACGGAACTGTCTATGTGATGAACCTACTGCAGGGCACAGCCGACACTATTAGTGAAGCTGGTGGCCCCTCTCTGAAAACATGTTTAAGAGAGGGCAAAATGCTGCACAGGCAGTGAGGAGGGAGGGAGAAAAAGTGTGAGAAACAGCCCTGAGAGCACCAAAGTCAGAGAAGAAGAAGGAGGAGGAGGAGAAGGAGGTGCTCAAGGCACTGGAGCAGATGCTTCCCTGCAGACTACAGAGAGGACCACAGTGGAGCAGGTATTTCCCTGCAGCCCATGAAGGATTATGCTGGAGCAGATGTCCACAATGAAGCCCATGGAGGCCCCCATGCTGGAGCACGTGGACATTCCCTGAAAGAACTGCAGCTCGTGGAGATTCTATGCAGGAGCAGGTTCTCCTGGCAGGAGCTGCAGCCTCTATGGAAAGCCCACGTAGGAGCAGATTTATCCTGAAGTACTGCAGCCCATGGAAGGATCCACACTGAAGCAGGAGGAAGGAGTGTCAGGGAGGAACTGTTATGGACTGACTGCAGCCCCCTGTTCCCCATTCCCACTGCCCTGCTCAGATGAGTGGGAGGTAGAGGAGTTGGGAACAGAAAAGTGAAATTGAGCCTGGGAAAAAAGAGTGGCATGGGGGAAGGTGTTTCAGTTTTTGTTTCTCATGATCCAAATCTATGTTAATTGGCAATCAGTTAAATTAATTTTCCCCAAGTCCAGCCTGTTTTGTCTGTGACAATAATTGGTAAGTGATCTCCCTGTCGTTAGCTTGTCCCATGAGCTTTTCCATCTTATTTTTTCCTCCCGTACTGTTGAGGAGGGGGTGGTGAGAGAGCGGCTGGGCGGGCATGTGGCCAAGGTCAACCCATCACAATAATATATGAGTTTCAGTAGGAAGAGGGATCTGAAGCTGAATTGTATAACTTTAAGCAAAAAGCATAAATTAAATATTCCTTTGTCTGCCCTGGAGTGTGCAGCATTCAGTTTTGGCACTCTGCAGACAGTAAGGTGGAGAATGTGTTACAAGGCAACAAGTCTGGTCCTCCCCTAACTTCTCAAGTCAAACCCACCAGGACAAACACCTCCTCTTCCCCGTGCCTCTCCGCCACCCTCCCCGTGCCCGGCCCTCTCTGGCCCTGTGCGAACCCGCGTAAGCAGCGGCAGACCCGGCTGCCTCGCGACAGTCCTGCTCCCCGCCGCAGCCTTTGGAAGGTCAGCCGCCCTGGGCCAGCGGGGGATGTTTTGGCATGACTCCTTTCTCTTTCTCTTCATCCTCTGTCCCTTGGTTCCTTGTCAAACTGTAAGAAAAACTCTTCAGGGCCACAGAACTGGGGGCAGGTTTGGCCTCAAAGAAGTTTAAGTACCATGTTTCTGTCTCTGCAGATCCCAGATCGCTGCTGCGACGTGTCAGACTCTGTATCGGTTGGTAGCTAACAGCAACAACACTTAACGAAGTTGAGTGAGGATGATGTTTAAGCATTTCTCATCCTAAGGAGCTACAGTGGCAGCTGTGGAAGGCTCCTACAGTCTGGGTGTGCTCTGAATAACCTCTCTCACTATGGTTCACATTAAAAATTTTGATTATCTGTCAGGCTGCTGCTCCCCTTCTCTTGAGCTATCAGAGTTGCAACACTCTGTAGAAGTCATTTACTTGCCAGAGGTACCGTTAGCCCTTTGTGAACAATTAAGCTGAGGTCAGAGGTTGTAATATATCAAATTTGCCGACCGTATTAAATTTTATTTTTACTGAAAGGAACTTTTTGTCTCTTTTATCAGGAGGAAAATTAAGCTGTGAACTGGAATTCCATCAGCCTGTCTACTGTGAAGCCCTGTGGCTTTAGCAAAGGGGCAGCAGTGGTCAGAAATGACACTCAAAAGGTAAATTTATTTCTTTTTTATTAAAAAGGATAAGTTATGACCTGTACAGTATATCTTAAAGAAGGAGGGAAGTTAACACGATACACTGTATTTTCTTTTAAAAACCCTGATCTTGCAACATACAGAGAAGTTCTGGATGGGAGGGAAGGATGTGCTGAGCTACCTCTGAAGTTGCAGGGTGCAGATGTACCCACCCTCCACGCCTACCCCACTGGCAGCAGCCTCTGATTCTGGTTCTTAGATGAAACGTTGGAGGTTCTCTTATGCTCTGAAAATAGCATGGAATTGTGAGCTAAATATTTTGCTTGTCTGATTATAAATGGATGAGGTGTTCAGGGTGCACTTTGTAAAGGATTTTTGGTTTGGTTCTGGACTTGAAAGTTTCTCGAAGTGAAGAAACTTCGAGAAACTTTAAAACCCTTGAAAACACGTCTTCAGTGTGCGCCTCTTCACTCACCAAACTCACTAGGAGTTTTGCTGCTAATTTCTGGGAACTGGATCACTTTCAAATGTTCTGATTAAATTTACTGTCTTTGTGAACTTTTGCCATTCTAAAGAATTGTCGTTTATTTAATAAATGGAAATAATTTTATTATAAAACCAAACTAGAGTGAAACCCTGTATCATTTCCTGGTTTCCAGAAAGCGGACATTTTGTGATCTAAACACTGAGTTAGAAATTCCCAGGCATGCTGGATATCTGGTCAGCACCCAGCCAGGCTGACACTGCCTTTCACCTCTGCAGGGCTGTTGGGGAAGGGTTGGCTTTTGGACCTGAGCATGTGAGTATGTGCTTGTTCTCTTCCCATGGGTATAAAATGGCCCTTTTGATCTTGCACATACATCAAAATATACACGTGAGCCTCAGTAACTTGCATGCTGATCTTGTCACTGTTTAGGCCACCTGCTCTGTTTGCATGCAGCTGGCCAGCTGTGGTTTACACACGGACGTGTTTGATTTTTGTGCACAGTGGCCAATGATATCAAATTAGGCTGCAAAGATCCAATGGCCTTTTCATTTTTCTGTAAGATTAAAGGTTTGCCCTGTTACTTGGAGTGCATTTCTCCTCCCCTCTTTGCTGCACAGTGTTATGTTCCACTCATCCATATCTCCTGTGTTTCCACCCTAAAGAAGGCGGAATTTCAACGGCAAGAAAAGGGATTCTGTTGTGCGCTATATAATTTGAAAAACACCCTGTGGGATAAATTGTGCAATTTTAATATTCATTATCTCAAATGTAGACAATAGAGTAGACCATAGTAGGAAAGACTGATTAGCAGATCACTGAAGATAGTTTTTCAGCTTGGCACGTTACTTGGTGACAAGCGAGTAAAACTGTTTCTCAAGAACTGAATCTTTGCTATTCAAAAATTTAATGTAATGGCTGTGTGGAAATGGACACATACATGGGAGCTCACAAGCCACACACGGACAGAACGTAATTGCTCTGTAAGTCTCTGGCTTTACTGGTTGGCAGCTGAGACCAAGAGATTTCTGTTGCTCCCTCCAACTCTAAATGAGAGACTGGTTCGGAAAGGAGAGGGGAAAAGGGAGCATGCAATCAGTCCATAAAGTGAATGGTAATGTTTTAATTACAATTCTATTGTTATTCTTCCTATTCGGCTGTTTAGGGTTGTGTAGTTTGCATATTCATTCCTTTAATTCTCACAAAGGTTTTGTTGGGTTTTTTTGTTTGGCAAAAGTTTGACTCCAAAAAGAGGGCAAACTTGTTATTATCAGGTTGTAAGGAAAAGAAACAGAAAAGGGGTGTTTTCCCTATATTCAAAGATTTCTGCGGTATAAGGACACAGGTGGGTATAATTTTGTGGAAATAGAGATACAAAGATTTTTTTGTAGACAAGTGCAAATGAAATGATGTGTGGCAGCACGACTTGGGTGTGGAATGAAATTTAGCCAAGCAAAAAACTCCTCTAACCATCACCCAATGCAATCAAAATGAACTGATAATTTTTGTAAAGGCTGCAGTACTTGCCAGTTCCCTTTTCAATTGAAGCTTTCCAGGGCATCCATTCTGTTAAAAACTTCAGTGAAATACAGCACTACCTACTGCATTAAATCCTTTCCCATAGAAGACGTATTCACAGTATTTTTTTTTTCTTTTTAGCAAATAACATGTAATTCACAGCAGATTTCCAGCTCCCATGAAAGAGAGAAGATGCTTTTACTTCACACAGCCTTTGCATCTGAGGAAGTAAGTTGATCGCCTTGTAGAAACACTGTCACAACTACAACTTTCTTGACGAGTTTTTTCTGTCCTGCTGTCAAGCATTATTCTCATTACATGGACGCTTCTCAAAGTTTTGTGTCAGTATGGATTGGACTCATAAGAGCATGCTGGGACAGTCCTCGAAGCTGCAATGTCTTCCATCTCCATGGTTGCTGTGAGAGGAACAGGGATCCACTTCTTGTTGCTCTGAGGTCAGGACAGTGTTAGAGGTATTTATTTCTTCAAGCCTAAGCCAGCCTCAGGTATTCTTGGGAGAGGCACATGTACTGGAGCAGGCTGGGGTAGTGCATGAGCACAGATCAGGGCTTGGAAAATGGGGTTAAGGTTGATTTGAGGAACATTTTCTTTCATTGTAGGGTTAAAGCCATAACAGTCAATTCAAGCAGGAGTGCTCTGATGCCTTCTCAGAATTACAGTGTTCTGTGCGCCTACACACAGTCAGGGAGCAGGGGGAGTCCACTGCAGACTCCACTCGTGTAAGCTGTCTCCAGCTGTCACTAGAGATACTGAAAAGCAAGTCACCATCACAGGTATTTCCTGCTGCCGTCAGATGATGTGTAGTGACTAAAAGGGCTGCCAAGGATGAGAAAAGAACAGGCTGCAACAGCCGATATTTAATAAGTGCATCCTGAGACTTTTCAGTGTCATTTCCATATTTATACATACTATATTTTAATATGGCTGTGCTTACCCATCTACTTTCTTTCCTAGCCCATGCTGTCTTCAGTCCTGAGAACTTTGTTTTTCCATTGTGTTCCGTCTCACATGCATAGTATAATGACAAAGCAATTTCTTTGCTTCCTAGTTAATGAACAGTCTCTAGTTTTTTCAGGCAGGACTGTTAAAGAAAGCCTAGCTTTCAGCTATTAAAAATATTCAGTGATATTTATGACAGATTTTCCACTTCTTCTTTCCTGCTGCACATAATCTTCAAGATCATTAAAGGGAAATTCTGAGATTTTCCATGCTCGGTGCTAATGTAGCACTTGTTTCATAATGAAGCTTGAAATGGTGGGATTTTGCTCGGCACACGATTAATGCTAAAGTCCACATCCTTATCTGATAGAAAACACCAAGAGCTCCACTGAAGTAAATGAAGTTAGAGTAATTTGCATCGGTTGAGGCTGTGGCCCTATATCTGGTTGACATTATCATGCCTGCTACAGTACAGACACCAGCTGGGTGCTGTTGTTTCATTCCTATGTGGGCTAAGAAGGGCCTCAGTGGGGGAGAATGAAAGTGGAGAACGGCCATTGCTAGCACAAGTTGGGAATGAGCTGTTTGAAGTATAAGAAGATTGAAAGAAGAAGGAAAACTCACCATAACATAGTGAGATGCAACTGAAAGGACGTGAACTTACTGAGGTTGCTCTGCTTCGTGTTACTCTAGAGGAATTAGTGCCCGGAACAGTTCCTCCAGCCCATGTCTGTGATCAGGGGTGGGAAACTTCTCCCATGCCCTGGGGTTTTCAGGTCAAACTAAACTGCTTAGGGGCTGTACCTCAAAGCCATATGGAGACTCTAACTACTAGTGTGCAAATTGCCCTGTTTCTCAGGTGGAGCTGGCAGGAACCAGTTCTTCGGCAGCTGCCTTGGCTTTCTTTCTATTTGCATTTGGACGAAAACCAAGAGGTTGCTTTTTTTCCTCTCTGACTTTGAATATAACTCTCTCTCCTCTCCTCCTTTAAGCTGCCCTACTTCTTAAACATTGATGCTGTTTGCAGTGCTGTAGGTACCTGGTTCTGGGCTTTTCTTTCAGAACTTGTGTGCCGTAATATTCTCCACTGAAGAAGTCTTGCTAGAGGCACTATCTCCCCATCCATCTTGTCTCTGTGGCACAATGGAAACTTCTGGGATTGTCATTCTGCCCAGCATGACTGAAATAGCTGTAAAATATGGTATGCATTTTTAGTAGGTTGCAACTATGTTCCTTGAGCTGAAGGAAGAGAGCCTATACAGCAAAAGTAGTAACGGTTTTACTCAACTCGCCCTCCCCCTGAAAATAAATTTTTACAGTAGTTTTTCATTAGTAATCTTCAATACAATAAAGCTTTATAAATACTTGATCCAGCTGCTGTTAAAATAAAACCAGAATTCCTATTGAATTGAATGAGGTCAGACTGGGGCTCCAAGTGAAGGTCAATACAATTTTTAGCTCCTTCTCGCTCCTTCTTGCCCAATCCAGCAGTTGCACATAAGAAAGTTGGCCAGCTGTGAGATGGTGATTCAAGAAGGATGGGTATGCCTCAGAATCCATCGCTCCAGCTGTCTCAGGCTGTTCTGGTGAGCCAGAGGTTTGTGCTCTTCAGCCCAGGGATAGGGAATTACAAACGTGTACTGAAATAGAAGCCAGAGTTCAGGGTAAGGACACAGTAGAATAAAGCCCTTGGTATGGGAGAATTATAATAAATGGTATGAACAAAGCATGATCATTTCAAATTCTTGCCAAATGTGGCTTGTGATTGTCACTTTTCTTGCTACCAAAAAAAAATATTTTTTTTTAAAGAGAGCAAAGCTGGTGATCTCTTTGGAATTAAAGATTTAGGATATGACATGGGAAATTAGACATGGGCCTTCTATTAGTGAGAATGTTGACCTCCGTGCATAGTTCTGAAAATAAACCCTATCTCCAACTCGTGTTTTTTCTTCCACTGAAGAACAGGCATAGATGTCATTGAGGAGGAGAGTAGATCTCATGATTGGAAACTTTTGATGACGTCTTCAAACGCAGTTGTAAAACTGAGTGATGACATGTAGGTGTCCACACCCAAAATACTTACAAATCAAACTGTGTGGGTGCCTAGTTTTTATGGTGGCAATAAAATATTGCTTAGTATCTCCTGGTAAATTTTTAGGCCTCAGTAATTATTATTAAAAAGAGGGGGAAACAGGGAGCTATAGCAGAATTGAGAGTGTCATTCCTAAGCCCTGCTTTCTGCCATGGACTTATAGTCAAAAGACTGTTCTGTAACATTCAAGCCCCTTCAACAATCTTTATCATACGCGTATGCTTTTGGTGAGTAGCTCCACAGAAGTCTGGGCAAGTGATGGTGACACCTCGAAGTCAACAGGCGGATAAGGTGGCAGTAAAACATGATGTGGGAACACTAAATTGGGACCCACAACATCAAGTCCCACTGCAGCCCTGGGTGTGATTTGAATTCTCTCCACCTCTTTCTGTGTAAACCATGATGATCTCTTTTTTGAAGTTCTTTGACATCTGCAGAAGACAACTACTGTAAAAAGACTTGCTTGCTATTTATGCATATCTTTAAAACAAAGCTTAATGCTTCAGCGCTTTGCCGGGTTGGGGTGAATGTGCTTAGCACTTTGTGTGATCAAGCTGTAGATTACATAGGCAGTGGTTTGTAATAAGAGCCTTATCAGTAACAAAAACCCTTCTGTCATTATCAGACAAGCAACAATCGTATTTTAAAATGGTTGCCAAATGTGTGTGTTTGAAGATGGTTGTTTCTAGCATGGCTCAAACCATTGTGTGGCAAGTGTTCAATTGCTTCCCACTAAAGCCAACGTTTATAGCTTGGAAAACTCTGTTAGATAAATGTCAGTTTCTGCCATAATTTGTGGAATCAATACAAACTAAGTCAAAGAATCACAAACAGTAATGTGAAAATAAAATGGTCTGCGTTATGGTTTTTAAGTAAATGATGATAAACTAATAAATGCCATTAGCTGCTGCCATTACTTTGTTGAATTTAGCTGATGTTACTGTGTTGACTTTAAAAGCTATCAGCTTAACTATATAAATCCATTTGACATGTCTTTATTCAGATAAAACTTTAATACTGCAAGTGTAGCAAATTAGATGCAAATGCTCTTTTTATTTTAAGTATATTTAAAGCTGCCTTTTCAATGCAAATTTTACAGGAAATCTCAACAAGCTAGGACAGACATCTTAGCTGTCAGCGTGCAGCACTTTCATTTCGGTCTCAGGCATGGGAGCTGCGTTTTGTCCCTGCAGACTGAGATAATTAAAACTACAGCGAGACGGTTTTAAATATACATGATACACAGTTACTTAAATTGTGGGATAATGCATAAATGCAGCCCTTAACATTCGTGATAGCACAACACTGACCAGATAACACAGCAGAGTGAATTGTAGAGAAAAACATTATTTTTTGTGTAAACAGTTTAATGGTTTGTCTTTTTTTTTTTTTTTTTTGCTTTTCACTGGAATTATTGTGGAGGCACAGAAAAATACCAATTCAAAACCTGGGCTGTGAATGCCCTCATTAAAAAGATACTGATACCATTAACTTTTTTTTTCTTTCTTTCTTTTTTTTTTTTTTTTTTTTTAATTATGCTTTAACTTCTTTGGTTTTGAGCAGTCCATAACCTCCTTGGAGTACATATCTATTTCAGCTCTCATTTGCTGAACCCCCTGAATGAGTTTATCCAAACAATGTGAATTTACTCAGATCTTTTTAAAATCCCACATCTCTTGTGGTTGATAAAGCTGACTTTAGCTAAGAAGAGTTGGATCAGGGTGATTTAAATTTCACAGTGAAAATGATAAGGGCTTTACTAGAAATAATAAGCACATTCAAATACTGTCATGGGCAAACAGTCGAATGCGCAGTGAGAAATTTGGCAAGGCTAGTCTTTTTCAGTGTCGATTTAATAAAGTAATAGGAAAATAGAAAAAAAAATAGACTGGCATTCAGAGGTAAACTTATGTTAATTCCTTATCAGTAGTTTTTATAAAGCTTTATTCATTAAAAAGCAGCATTAATGCTCTAATAACTTTTAAAGTGTCACGCTGTTTAAAAACAACAAAAACCCCAAACCAACCCACCAGCCAGGGAAGAAGAGGAGTCTGTTTTGGCAGCTCTCTGCAAGCTGGCTGAGCGGTACCCTGTTATTGTCATGAACCGCGTGTCAGTTTGTCGAGCCTGAGGATAACTTGTGTTTCAGGGAAGGAAAAAGGAAAAAAAAAAAAAAAGAAAAACCCGCACACATCCACTCAAGCTCCAGGGCGGACGATAACGGTCCCCCGTTTAAACCCGTTTTGAACATTTGCTCGTCCGTTTAGAGGACGGAGAGCCTCACCCTTCTCCCTCCAGTGGGGTGGGGGACCCGCCCGGCCCCGATCCCAAGGCAGGCTCGGCTGCAGCCGTTCCGTTTGCGGGATCAAAAGGTTCCAGTCCCTGACTCCAGATGTGCGGCGGGGCGGGGCGGGGCGGCGGGCACAGCTGGCGGGCGGCGCGGCGGGCTGAGGTCACTGCGCGGGGCGGCGCCGCCGGCGCTACCGGGGGCGGCGTGCGGCGGGGAGGCCGGGGGGGGACGTGGGCGTGCTGTGCGGGGCGCCTTCAAGGGGCGAGAGAGAAGGAAAGGGAAGAAGCATCACCGTGCTGCCGAAGGGCTCGGGTTCAGAATCCCTCCGTGCAATTCCACGGTTTCCAATTCCCACGTTTCAGTGCCTCGCAGGCCGTCGGGTCACTCTGCCTCAGCTCCCTCCAGCCGCCGGCTCACCGCTGCCCGGTGGCGCGGCCCTCGGCGGGGCTGCTGGCTCCCCCCGCCCGGGGGTCGCACCCCCACCTCCTCGCTCCACCCTCGAATTTGGGCTCCGCTCCGCCAGCAGCCAACGCCACCGCCCGACGGGCTCCGAGCGGGATCCGCTTTCTTTTCTTCTCTCTTTTTTTTTTTTTTTTTCCCCCCTTTCCCCCCTTAAGGAAGGTGGTAAAAAACTAATAGAAGGCTTCCTGCCCCCCGCGCCGGGGAGAAGCGGTCGTTAGCAGACAGGGAGAGATCAATATTCCTGCCCAACCTCCCTGGTTGTGGTTCCAGTCAGTAATTATATAGCTGTTATAAATCCGTGAATATCGTGTATAAGGAAAAACTAATCTCTTCAAAACAGCTTATTTCCATAGTTAATGACCAGAGAACTACGACTGACTTCGTCACTGACAACTTCTTTGTGTTTGGTAAACAGATTTTGCAGGAAGAAAATGATGCTAAGGTTAAAGAAGAAAATAATGCTTGAGAGCTAAAATTCCCTCATCCACCATCTCACACATATTTCCTGCTTTTGGCTCATTACCGGACAAGTATGTCCTTTAAGACCCAGAGATTAATGAGGCATTTTACGAGACTAATACATTTTAAATTTTAACACTGGAGTTAGCATCTATAATTGTACAATTATACGTTCGTTTAGATTTTTTAGAGATAACTAATCACAGGTGACTGGAACTGTGTGAAGAGGCAGAATTTATGTTTCTCCTGCCATAGGAGTACTAAATCATGCAGGAATTGAAACTGTTTTCCTCATGACAGATAGCTCAGGCAAGATTAGTCAGTCACTGTTTCAGATATAATGCTTTTTTTATTACGCATACTTTATGTGGGACTATTATATTTGTAACGTATAGTTCTGCATACAGCAAATTAACTATTGTGTAATGCAAGGACCAAGAAAGAATATCATTAGTTCTTGCTATCCCGCAGTTTTGAGCAGCTGGTGAAATATATACCAATCATCCAAGAGCTAGCTTCGTGTTAACGTGTATAACAAAGCCTGAACGATCCCCGTTTGACAGAACTTTACCATGTAGTAATAAATAAGGCTGAATTATTGATGGTGATAACTGCTAATATTATTATGACCTCAATTAAGTGCTTTTTTCAGACACATTAGCAACAAAAGGTCTTCTCTTTGCTCATTGCTGTTTTTTTTTTTTTTTCAGGTTCCACTTTACATTAAAATCGAATTGATCAAACCTATTTGCCATTTCGCTGTGAGTGGATAACCATAATGGGTAATCTATCAGCATGGTGCTCCCCTTAAAGCTATTAACACCTTTTGTTGTTTTACTCAAGTTTCTAAACGTGCTGAGAGGTTCAAAAAGGCAAACCCTCCAATCTGTTAGGATTGCACGGAGCTGTGACTTGTGGCACTCTTTTAATTACCAGACTTTTTTAACTCTGCGGTTAAATACTGATATTTCTGACACTAAGTAAGTCTTTATTTACTTACGAAGCTGTGAGACAGCTAAATTAAAGCTGATTAGCAAGATGGCAGCTAGCAGCTGAGGTGAGTTTAGCTGCAGCGTGGCATCTCCCCACCACTCCCTGCGTGACTCCCAGCCACTGGGGCTGAGATCACTCAGCAGCGAAGCAAATAAAGGCAGCTTAGAGGGTTTTTTGCCCTTTGGCAACTTGGCAAATTGTGTTAGTTACACTGAGATGTGTGTAGAGCGTGGAGCAGTCTGTCTGTTTGTGAGAGAGCTTCTAGAAAAGGCAGAGGGAGATAATTTCTGGGGACAGGCTGTGTAGGGTGCATGCTTGGGGAGTTGTGGGATTACACTCATTAAAAAGTGCAGAGCTAATGAAATAATCAGAGGAAGACTGAACGAACTGGAGAATACAAATACAGACTGGCTGTCTGGGGAAGGTTGCCTCTCACTTCATTTCTGCCCTTCTGGAACCATTCCTCAGGTCTGAGCATCCAGATGTTTGAGATTTGCCTTATTAATACTTGCGTGGGGCTGGATGGCAAAAGATAGAGGGAATTCCTCATTTACCCGCTCACGTCAAGCCTAGGCTGAGAGCCCTGTTTGGATAATGCTGATGCAATGGCCCAGTGCAAGTAGGTGGTGCCTGTGTTCCCCAGCACAAAACCCTGGGAATATTCCTGGTGTCAATCTCAACAGAAAAGCCTGGACAGAATAAACAGGGAAGCCCTTTATTCCCCTACGTGTTTCTCCTCCTTTTTTCTTTTTTTTTTTTTTTTTTATCCCAGGGGGTGGTGGTGTGGTTTGTTGTTGCATTTTGTTTAGTATTTAATTCTTTCTGTTCCACTGCACTGCTGGTAGCCTTGGTGAGCATGTCCTACTCGTGGAGGAGGAGAAGCCCAGCTGGAGTCTTGCCCCCTCCACCGCTTGCATTGTGGGAGGCAGCTGCTGGAGGAGGGAGTAGAGGCTCCTGTTCCACTGTGGGTTCAGGACAAGTGGGAGCACCTCGGTGGAACTTTTTTGTGGGGTTTGTCCAGTGCATGTAGCTTCCATGAGAGAGCACAGTTCATTTTCCTTAACCAGAAAGGGGAAGGTCTCTGCCAAGCAGTCAAAACACAGCCTCGGGACTATGCAAGCCCTGTGTCATTTCATGTGAGAATGAGTCTCGTGAGCTCGTTCATAATTATTCTTACATCAAATTCTTTTAATTGTAGAGTGCCACAAGTGAAGACAGGGATCCCAGTTCAGTGCTGGCACGAGGAGAGTCAGTGCCACTGATTTAAACCAGGTTACGCCTTTTGTGACGTTAATGCCAGCAGTGGTTTGGGCCCTTTTGCTTCTACTTATATAGTGAGTCAAAAGCAGGGTGAAATGAAGAAATATTTGTGTTGGCTTCAAAACCAGATTGAAGATAAATTGCTGTTAAGCTCCATTTCTGTCTAGCTGTTGATACATGTAATATGGCAAATTAATTAAAAGCTTATACTCACAATATATAGGGATTTCAATTGTTTTTAAGTGGTGGTTAGTCTTTCAGCAACTAGAGAATACACACGACTGAGTTATTCTAGTAGATCAGTGCTTCCAGAAGCATATGCTTCAAGTAGTTTACCACGCTTCTTTGTGTCAATCACCTTTTGTGCATTTTTACCTTGTGTTGAACAAACCAGAACTGTCCTTTCCCCGTTTTATAGTGTCCTGCAAAGCAGGATATGAAGTGGGTTGATGACAGCTCATCCATCTCACTGTTTTTGAAAGGGATTCTCCTACTGGACATCATGCAGAGAAGCATTTTTTGAAGCCCACCCACCTAGTACTAGCCCCTCTTCAGGAGAGGCTGCGTTTTCCTAAGGCATTTCTTGGAGGGCTAAACATGCATCACCAAACAGGAGATTTCTTAATGGATATAATGATGTTGACTTTACTGATGCTCCAGCTGCTGTTGTCTTAATACAGGCTGTCACTCGAATGTCAGCTGGAAACAGAAGTCAATAAGCGATGAGAATGGGAGTAGAGGGGAAACGGAGAAACAAAATGATGAACAAGAATTCAGTATCTCCCCTCATATAGTTTATTCAGCTGGCGAGTGTGTTGTATCACTTCACAGGATCTGCAGATAATCCCACAGCCTCTTTCTCACACGAGCCGGGACTCTTCCCATTTTGTGAAGGAGGAAACTGAGGCACAATGGCCATGGTAGTTACTGCTCCAACTCCCTCAGGTGTAGCTCCAGAAAGCTCTGAGGCAACTTGCTTAAGGGCGGTCAGAATCTGGGTTAGTATCATGCCTGCCAAGTCCTTGTCCCCAAATCATCTGTTCCCAGGCTGCCCAGATCTATGTGTTTGTGGGTGCGTGACATACATGTTTAGGCAGTCAACAATTTTGAAGAAACACGTTGTTATTTTAAAAAATAAGACAGGTGTTTAGCAAGCCCTTGGTGCTGTCTGATCAACTTCCCGCAGCTGATGCTTCCATCTCCGTCCCTCTGGCCCTCTCGGGGTAGGCAGTGCCCCGCTTCACGCTGCGGTCTCTTGCTGCAGGAGCCGGCTCACCGTGCCCAGGGGCTGCGGCTGGCCGTGGGCGGCCTCGCACTCGGGTGGCTGGTGCCTTGCTCTGGGCGGACGTCGGAGTGGGAGAGGAGCTGGAAGAGGAAGCGGCGTGTTTAAATGTGCCGAAAGCACAGTCGTAGGGTACAGGCGAGGAGATCGTTAATGGAAGCACCGAAGCAGCCACATCTGTGATTGAGTGCTCCGTCCTTCGGCTCCTACTGCTGTGTTTACTGCTCCTTCCTGTGGCATTGTTTACTCCCAGTTAAACTCTTTGCCATTAATTTAGCTCTCAGACGTTGAATTGGTCCCACAGACCCAGGTCCCAGAGCCCAGGCAGATGTGCTGTGCTCCAGGGTCCGCTCCCGCGGCCACTGCCGCTCCCTGCCTGGCCGGCGGCGCGGAGCTGAGCTGAGCAGCAGCGTGGGAAGCGTCGATTCTTGTCAGCCTAAATTTCACACCGGAGATAACAAATGCTTGAAAGCCAGGCGCTGCTTGGAGGAGATAAACGCGTTTCCCCCCATTAATTAAAACATATCTGTAAATTTTAGACAGAGATGGTGGCTATAATAAGTTTTGAAGCGGTGACAAATGTCAACAGCAAAAGGCCTGAGATAAGACAATGTCAGATCCATATGCGACGATATGTGTCTTCACGCTGCAGCAAGCTGGAGCATCGCACCATGGGGCTCCACAGTCAGTGTTTGTGGTTGACACCAGATAGTTTAAGTAACCTGCCATGGAGGATACCGTGGAGATGGAGAGAGCCCCATTGGAAGAGAGTGCGGTTTGTGCATGTCTCATGGCGAAGCTTTAAGTGATTTTTAAGTATTTGCCATTTCCCTAAACTTCTCTTTCCATTCTTTGGTCCAAAATAAAGTACTTCAATGTACACGCCATGCATAGTAATCTGTCCAATTTATGTGTTCCGAATTGGCAACTGAAGTAATGTCCACATATAGAATAAGCGTAAATTTCTTTAAAAACATTCTTTGTTCTTCTCCTTCAGCTTTTCACTAGTCATGTCAGAGGCACTGTAGGCAGTTATTTGAAGCATCCAACCTCTTCTGTGAGGTACGTAATTATTTCTGGTAGATTGTGTGGGAGTGTTTTGTGTTAAATGCAAGAAAAGTAATGAAAATTGGGAAGAAAACAGTGGCAGTGGGATTCCGCTCCTTACTGGAGATTGATATATTTACACCATAGACTGTGGGAAGTGCCTGGTCTTGAATCAGTCAACACTGTAACTGCATTGGAGCCTCTTCTTTGTCCTCTTCTTTGTCCTCTTCTTTCTCCTCTTCTTTCTCCTCTTCTTTCTCCCCCAAAAGTGTGTGGTACGTTAGCAAGGTCCAGATTTACTAACTGGATTGAAGCTGGGAGGTTCTGTGTGGGAACTGTGTCTGGCCCAGCTGCCCTGGTAGCTCTAATGCTGCAATATTTCCTTCATGCAGAGAAATCAGAGGCAGTGACATGCCAGCCTGGGAACACACATCCACTTTCTTCTCAGAAAAAGGCATCTTTCCTTCTTCATCACCTCTACTGAACTTGCCAGAAATGTGTTTGTCATGAAGGTGGGTTTGTGTCTTTTTTTCACGAGAAAGACCATCTCATTCAGATAACTCGCTGAGGGTTCATAGACTTTTGAACACTCCTAACTAGTCCTCTATTTAAAGTGGTGACTAAAAAGGGTGAGTCTGCTGATCCCATTTTGGATCCCTGGGCCATCCATTCTGACACTGCAGGGTGACAGTTTAATTTGAATTACTGAGTATTTAGGTACCAAGACAGGAACTCCATCTCCAGTTCCGGCTTGAGTCTCCATGACCAGGTCCTTAGGACTTCCCTGGTTGGTTATTAGGTGTGAAGTTTTCCTTTTTTCTTAGTACCTATGTACATGTGAATATAGTAGCTGCTCAAGAGAAGAGATCTGTGTGCTCTTTCTGGTGGGGTCAGGGTGCAGTATACTTTTGTGAGATGTCATTAGAAAAGATGTCAAAAAAAAAGGCTTTTTAAGGTTTAGAATGGTGATGTTCAGTGGCCATTCACAATAATTTTTTATTTATTTTACAATTTTCTTCATACATTAGATTAGCTCCTGTTACATACTAATTATCTAAAATGTTATTACATTATTAGATATTATTTTCAACTCAAAACAGTAATAAAGTCATTATTTCAATTATTTTAAATAGAGCTGCATGAATGATTGAAAGTGAACAATTTATTTGATCAGCTTAGCTTCTTTTGGTAATTGCAGTATATCTATAACCATGTTCAAATTTCTTTAAATTTATTGCTAGACAAATACATTGTACATGTTTTTCTCACCGAATTGATCATAATTTTGAAACTTTGACCTGAAATGTAGGTTGCTTATTTCGGACTGTCCCAAATGAATCAAAAGATATTGTGCCGATGTTTATAAGGTGAGTCTTAAGTCCTGTGCAAATTTAAAATCTGGTTCCAATAAGTGGTTGTGTTGTACTGATTTGCCTTTTAAATTCATCTTCTGTGAAAAACAGTAAAATCAAATCATCTGAATGGGTTTAGGAAGTAAACACAAGAGTCATAAAATGACAGAAGCCATTCAATTTAAAAATTTCAAATCAAAACTAATAACATTTTAATATACACTTATTTTTGCACTTATCTTTAATTGGTTTCAATTAAAAAAGTGTAAAAGTCACATGGAAACTGCGAGATGCTGACCTTGCTGTCCTGAAACTGCATAGCAGGTGTTATTGATGCTGTGCAAGTTGTCTTCCCATTGACTTTCAAAGACATGGGAGAAGGTACAGAGCAGTTGCCTTTCCTACTGGGTCACCTCAGTAAACCCCAGCCTGTGGTTTAAAGCAAGCAATGTATTCACTAATCATAGTTTCTGAATGGCTCCTAAAATGCCTATTGCAGATTCTTGGGAGTCGTATCTGATTTGAAAATACATCCTCTCTCTTCCGAAGCCTGTTCCAAGAAGTCCCACTGAACTAGCAGGTACTTAAGACCTCCTGCCCAGCAATTCCCACCTCTTGCCATCGGGCTCCACCACTTTGTTTCATCTTTTCCATAAGCTTCTGGTCAGCCATCTCCATGAAGGGCTGATGTTAACTTTCCCTGACTGGTGAGCACGTTGCGTTCCTGCGTTTGTTTCTAAGTGGTACTTCATACGGCACTGCGATGGTTTGGGGGTTTTGTGGTTTTTTTTGTGTATGTTTTTTGTTGTGTTTTTTTTTCTTTCCCTTTTTTTTTTTTTTTTTTTTTTTTTTTTAAGAATATCTGCGCGATTTAGCAACCCAAGCGCTAAGTGACGTTTTTCCAGGTAACCATAGCCCCAGACGGTGGGTGAGCGTCAGCCCCCGGCCACTAACGGCCAGGCTCGGCCCGGGAGGGTCCCGGCCGGCTCCGGGACAGAGCTGTCCCCGGTGGGACACGGGAAACAAAGTGACATACTCTGCCGTGTGCGGGAGGACGGGGGGACATTCATCCTTTTGAAACGCCCGTGCTGATTCTTGCGCGTTTTGTTCCCCAGTTTCTCCCCCCTTGAAGCCCGCACGCTTTATGAGCCATTGTAAGCGGCTACACCTGCAGTTTTAAATGACTAACACAAATGTTATAATGGTCACCATCAGCCACAGAAAAAGTTCAAAGTTCAGAGGTCAGGCTTTTGTAACCGGCGAGGAAGAGCTCTGGGATAATAGCTTGTTAATGTTATTTACCTCATTCAGCTGAAAAACTTTCTGTCCGGCTCTGTTGTGTCAAGACACTTACGTGGGCAATTCTGGGCATTGTCATTTGAATAGGGGTTAAATTATTCTGTTTTGTCATTAAGTGATCCTTGATTGGCAATCCACTACACAATGGGTGATCATTAGGGAAAGGCCATAAAACTGTTACACCACTTAAGAGTGAATGGTGAATGAAGCCAGATATCTCCAGGACCTGTTCCCTCCTCCCCAGACTACGGCTGCCGGGAAACCAATTTAAAGCAGAAACGTTCAGAGGCTTGGAACAATTTGGAACAATCGTTTCTTTAATGTTTCCCTAATTTTGTTTTGAAAATACGTACACTGAAGTGAACAGTGGATAAACCTGCTTATGGTTTACCCAAAGCATATCAGGTATTGTCAGGTCTCCTGATTTTATTGTTCCAGTATAAGTGGTGCTCTATTTAAAACCCAGCTGTTTAGGAACTGAGACTGTATCGGAACATTAGTCTTAAAAATAAAAGTGAACTGTGGCATGCTAGTTTCAGAAAAAATCACGAAAATGGGGCAAAAGCCCAAATAAAATGAGAACTTGAGAACTGGATGGCATAGAAGAACATGCAACTTGCTTAATGAAAATGCCTCCAAAGCCAGAAACTAACCGTGTTCAAGGCCTGAGCCATGGCTTTTGCGGGCCCTAGGCTTGTGGTGGCTACCATTGAGATCCGGACTTAACACTTTCCAGCCCAAAGTCCTCTACTCTGTCAACAAATGTGACAATGGGCCTTGCAGTCTGCTGTACATCACTTGAATTGTTGTAATGCTTATGGTAGGCCAGAGCCAAGACTGTACAATATGTAGCTTAGTCAGGCGGTGGTTCTGCTGCGGTTAGACCTCTCCAAGTAGGGCGGCTGTGCTCCTCTTTCCCCAGCGTGGTCTTGGCCCTAGCTCCTGCCTGAGCCCCTGCTGAGCCATTGCATCCCACCGAAGGAGCAGGGAGGCACAAGATGGGAGCGCGTGGCTTAGACAGGACAGCTGTCTGGTCCTGGCTTGCATCAGTGAAGTCATTGTGGGACATGAGAAAGTTCTCATGCTATAGGTACTCGATGGCTTCCACCCAGCTTTACCTGACTTTTCCATCCTTAGTTTTTGCAGCCATGATGCTCTAGGTGATCCCTGGGGACGGGGTTTTCTAACCGCTGCCCAGATAATTCCAGCCATGCTCTTGGGAATGGTGATTTTTCCATGACTGAAAAGCCAACGTAGCTTTCAACTAAAACTGCAGAGCTAATTAACTGCTTAGTGATTTGTCCTTGCTGCTTTATATTCCAATTACGATTGCAGCTCATCTCACTTGAGAAAGAACATGCTCTGTGGCCTGCAAAGAGACTTATTTCTTCAACTACAATTGAAGATAGGATTCTTTCCTAGTAATTAAAGATACGCTGTTGCGAGCTGTGCAAGTGGGCTACAAACAGCTCCCGTCCGCTGGGGAGGCCGTGAACTGAGGCACGTTCTCTCTGTTTTCCTGTACCCCCAGATGCGTAGTTAGACACTGAGTCTGCAAGCATTCACTCTTTTGCTTGACTTGGAAGGATCCATTGTCTTTCAGGGCCTTTGGAGAGTATCACGGTGACAAGTGTAAGAGATCAGACGTTATGCTGTAAATCTGCCTTTAAAAGGGGAAAAAGAAAAGAAATAGGAAATCATCCGCGTTTCTACATTAAAGTTCCAGCATAGCGATAGTCAAAGATGTTTTGAATAGCAGTAGACAAAGGTGTTTTAATAGATTCCATGTATTTTCCAACATCTGAATTTCCCTTTAAACTTGTACTAGGTAAATGTTACTCAGTTGCCCTTTTAGAAAACAACAATTTGACTTTTTTCCCTCTTTGTATGCTGACAAATATTGGTCTTGATGAGTGTTAAGGGACTAAAAACGCTAAACATCAAAGCGCTCATTATCAACCAGCCAGCTGCACTCCTTGCCTGCACCTCCTCATCACACACAAACCTGATCTTTTCTGTGGGGACTGCCCCCCCCCGAGACACAGAACAAGTTCTTCTCTATGCTAACAGTGCACAACATTGTCAAATGATGTGTAATGATTTTATAATGTGAACTAATGCCACTAGGGACCGAACTGAGACTTCTGATTTCATTACACTCACTGCTGAGACTGGCTTGGAATATGAATTTGGGGCAAAGATAAAAGGCTACGTTCATGTCCCTTACCCATCAACTCTCAACCAGTATTACTTGGCGTGGATCCAGACAAGGATCCTGCCCCAGGTATCTCAGGAAAAAAAAACCTTGTGATTTATGTATGTTGCTATAAAACACTGGGAGTGCAAAGAAGTACCTTTTACTAAGTCAACCTTTGTGCCGTGATTGAAATGTTAGCATAAGTCAGGAGAAACTTCCCTGCTGTGTCAGAATCAGGCCTTTGCTGGCCAAGAGCGTGTTCCAAAAAGCTACTGTTTGTTAATATTGCAAGTTTTTGTGTTATGATAGAGGTGAGATTTTGTTCTTTCTGTTTGTTTTTAATTAAAATAAATACATTCGTTAACCTTCAATTTAGAGATAGCTCTAGAAATGTAAAGTTGCCATACATATGTACGCTGTGTGCTAAATTTATGGTATATTCTGTTGCATAAAGGTGAATAAAGCCTTTTTATGCAAGGACAAAAACGTAACCACACTAGCAAATGGTTTTCCTTTACCTATTATTATTTGTGTTACCATGAAGCCTAGGATACTTGTCTGATTTAAATGATTTCATCTTTTTGTGTCCTAGGAGACTGTGAAAAATAGAAAAAATGCCATAACATTTTTCTCTAGAATGGATAATATGAGAATTAGCTTCCTTCGTCATTCTGGTGCAAGGAAAAAAACCGCCGGCTTTCAGTCAAATTCTCATCTACTGTAAGTATGTCTGATTCCATTGTTTTTGAGACAGTTTATCCCATTTGTACCAGCAGAAAATGTAGGCCATGCTAGTGACAGCAGGGAGATGAACACCCTGAATATCTAGCTACTTTTCAAATGTAATCTACCTGCTAATGTGTGATATGGGAACTAAGTGTCCTTTATATGCTCTTAAAGCACTTCAGATGCAGGAGGGATAGAAACTAATCCACCTTCAAAGGTAATTATATTGGGAATTACAATACTTCATGCAGTAAACTGTATTCAGCACCCTGCCCCTTTTTTTCCGGCACTGTACCATTGCCACTCTTTTAGATACGAGTAAGAGTTAATCATAAGTAAATTAAATTCAATATGTGAAATAGAAAGGAGAATCCTCACAAAGATATAAAAGCATCTAAAATATAAGTGGCGATTACGCTTGTTTCCTCTTCTGCTTATACATACTGGACAAATGATTTACTTTCATCATCTAATATATTTAAACTGTCTTGGTTGTAGGGGTCACAGCCACTGTGAGATGGGAGGAAAGACAATACTAATCAAAAGTAAACCATGCCACTTTTTTTCTCTGGTGCCGCTAATCTTAATTGAATCAATCTCATGGCATATGTTGACAGTGAAAGATTGCTCGAACCTGGGAGGCCAAGCTGGACAGAGCTTCTAGCATAAATAAAAACCAAAAAAATCTTCCTTAATCATTAATTTGTTCATTCACTCCCATTTGCTTCCATTCTTCAATGTCTTAGAAGATGTACCCCATGCAACCTTCCTCTTCAGCAATCATTTCCAAGTGTTTCTCCCAATGTACTTGTGTGTTTTTGAAGAAACTAATTTGCCTGAGATGAATACAGCAGAGATGCTTATCTTTTTTGCCTTTTTTTTTTTTTTAAAGAGAAATGTAGTTGTATTTTATAGAATTGAGCATTTTGTGGAAAAGGATAACATTTCTAATGAGCTCCAAGAGAACTGAGTTCATTTTGGAGCTGAAATATTTCCTGTTAGAGGACATTAGGTGAATCCTACTTGGACTAGGATGGAGTTGAGTAGTTTACAACCTATTTATGGATTCACAGTAGCCATAGTTATAAAAAGTAAGGCAGAGAGATGAAAACCCTTTGAAGTTGGTGGAAGAGAGTTTCGTGGCCTCTGGATCCCTGTTATCCTTCTGGATACCTTGCAAAAGTATCTGAGGGTTCCACAATGTTGTAATAATAACAACCAATAAATAATTAGTAATATTCTATCAGATGGACTTTTCTTCCAGGATTTTGCTGAGTTTGGTAACGTGAGAATTCCCCTGTCAACTGTTATTTTCATTTTATTATTATTGTGTTGCAGCTAAACAAGCAAATTATATGCACCTCCTTCCTCAGTTTCCCAGCACTTTATAGATATTGCCTTATAGGTTTGTCAACATTACAAAATTACTTAAATAAATTTGTTAACACACAAGATGGAGGAAGACACTGAGTGTATGAGCTATTATTTCTGTTCTGGCCTTCATATCTGCAAGTGTTTGTGTTTGCTGAGTTGCGTGTGTGAAAATCTTAAAAATCTAAGACCTTAAAATGAAATGTGAAAGGATAGAGGGATCCTTGCAGAATCAGGACCTTAAGTCCTTGAAGTCTCTCTAAAGATAATGCTAGATTAGATTTATTCTTTCTAACAAATAGTTTTAATTAAATTATATTGGTAAGTGTGAAGTATAAGGAGAAAGGTTTTGATGAACAACACAGTGTTCGTATTTTATAATCCATTATGGGCCCATATAATTTAAAACATTACTATATTGTGCATTAATATGACTCATTGTATGCAATTAAATGGTATTTGATGATGAAAAGCAGTTTTACTGGCGTTGTGCAATAACATCGCTAACATAGTAGCAGAACCTTGCTAGAGATGCAATTGTTTGTGCTGAGCATATGTTGTCTATGCTAAACTTAAGTATAACAGTGCATACGTAACATTCACTTATTTTCCCAAAACATTTATTCTGTCTATAAGGCAATTCCATTTTATTATTCCATTTGATTCAGGTATGTGCAGACAGAGTTACTGTCTTAAGAGAGATACGCTCTTAAGTCGTTCCTCAGGGATCGATTGCGCTCTATAACTTGAACTTCTTCCCAAAGCAAGGAAGTCACATTTAACTTCTTACTGTGGCATTTAAAAAAACAAATGAAATCTAGTTCTCAGAAATGAAAAATCCTTTCTGCTTTAGTAGCCTAAGCCAGTGTCATTTACAAAAATACCCAAGAAATTAAATAGGAAAACCCCAAACCTTTCAAATGACAAAGAAATAATTTCATCCACGCTTAAAATCAAGACAGCATATTTGGTAAAGTCTTTTCCTCAAGCTTACCCTCTTTCAAAGTGCCATCTTGTTTTATTTGGATGTGTATCTTTACAGCAAAATAATTAACGTTTTACAAATCAGTGATGGTGAAGTTGTTCACATTATTCTGAGGGCAATAAATCCACATGCACATAGTTTTGTATTATAGAGATCATTTAAGTGAGTGTAATTTTAACATTTTGATGACAGTTTTAGGATCCTACCAGGCAGTGATAAAGCTAGCAGTTATACTATGTGATAATTCTGCCTTTCATTATAATGCAGAGTTTCTCCATACTAAATCAGGCCAAGATGCAAGCTATTGCCCCTGGGCAAAATTCATTCATTATGCATGTACATTATTCCTAAAATTATTGATAATACTTTTCATAATAGTTATTTTTCATGCATTAACTTTTCAGCTGTGTTAGTACTAAGGATATGTTTATTAGTCTTGAGTATTTCTTGAATGATAAATACAGTCTCAGAGCCTCTTGTAGTTTCTTTAAGTTGAAAGCTATCGTCAGTTATGGTGCTGTAAGTCCACAGCGTATTTACGAAGTGACGTATTAAGCTGCGTTTAAGGAAAACCTCGGAAAGAGGGTAATGAACGTCCTGTGCGTCACTGCGGTTCGAGACGTGGCCCAGAGCCCTTTGTTTGCTGCAAGGAAAGTCAGAAATGGTGCTGCTGAAGCTGATGACATCTCACGAGTATAAACTTGGTACCCGACTTGTCGTCTTCCTTTATGCAATATGCGAATGTGTCAGCTGCTCGGAAGAGGCGGCGGCGGAAGCCCTTGCCAGTTGGGAATTTCAGAGAGTCACAAGCTGAGGTTTGCTGGCAGAGATGCTCGTTTGCAACACAGGAATTTGAGGCCCAGGCTGCACTTTTAGTGGTGTCTTAGGCAGTTCTGAGGATATTTGGAGAGGAGTGACAGTTCCTGAGTAATATATATTCTTACCTGCTTTTTTATCGCCTTACTCTTGAGATCGTTGTGATTTATAAGATTAATTACATTGCAAACCAGCAATTTTCAGGGTAGATCTCACCATTTATTTCTTTTTTGCCAGATTTTGCATATGAGGTGATGTCACCTCCTCTGTCACTAATTACCTTGTGAAGCCTGGCTGCAAGAGAGGCAACTCAATAGCATAAAAGGCAGCTTGACCTAGGAAGAGGCTTTTGGATCGGTGGGGCTGGATATAGCTCAGGATGTCCTGTATGCCAGCAAGGCATTGTCTGTGGTGAGTGAGGGGCAGACAGATGGTTGATCTGTTGGGCTTTTGAGGTGCTATAGTGACATTTACTGTCAATTCCACTCTCACCGATGGTGTACCTGTGGCAGAAAATGGGGTGGGCTGGAGGGAACAGTCCCCGAGATCAGCTCTGCCCTGCAGACACAGCCTGACCTGGTGGAGGGAGCTGCGGCAGCTGAACCAGGTCTCTGTTCCCTGGGTGAGCACACAGGAGCAGAGGAAAGGCTCGCTCTGTTGTGTTTCCTCCCAAGCACGTGTGCATAGAGGGTAGGTACAGTTCAGCCCTAAATCTCTGTATCAACATAGCTTATTGTTTAATTAAGAGATAAATTATTGTGTTTGGATTAGAAAATGTGATGATTTCTTCCTTCTTCCTTTCTCCTGGTGTATTGACTAGTACAACGCTGTGATTTATGTTTTTGTGTGCTGTCTTCTCCTCAGGAGACCAGCACTTGACTTTCGCCTGGTCTGATAGCAGAGAGATTTTGGTCACCTCGGTAGCCATATGTGAGTCAGTCTCAGGAAACGGTCCTCAGCTGATGTTATAGAGGTCTTATTTAAAAGCTTGAGGACATGAGTCACCAAAAAGACATAGCATCAGCATCAATGGTATTTACTCGTTTGTGTTCACGGACTGGAAAGCCAGCACGGAGCTGAAGGGAGGGAGGTGCAGTGCAGCAGCGGGTAGGACTAAGGGAGCTGCATGTCACCTTTATTCTCCTGGGAACCAGTAGTCATTCCAGCTCCTACGTGTGTGGTCCTTCAAAATGGCTTTATCTGTTCCCAGCGCTTTGGCCCGGATTCATCTCACTTAATTTCAAGGTCTTTCCATGACTATAGAGACAGCCTGAGGCAACCAAGTTCCTCATGTAGGGAGCTAGCTGACAGTGTACATCTAAGGCTCTTTCCTCAGCCTACTTTCTTGCCTCCTAGTCAGGGATGTGGTTGGAATGAGATGAAGATGGGTAGAGAGTTGGCAGGGTGGCAGGAGGAGACATTTCCCCACGCTGGCTGAATGGCTCTTAGACCTCCTACACGTTCAAGGAGAAGAGCAAAGGAGTACAGGGGGAAGTGCAAGCCGTCCCTCAGCAGGTCCCTGTGCTTCCTCTGTCTCCCATCTATTTCTAATGAGACACCAAGCAGCCATTGTAAGAACAAGCAGAAATAGCCAGTGTTACTCCAGCTGATCAAGTAAAACTAGAAAAAGGTCTAGTGTTCGTTAGACATTTTGTTATCTTCCAACTGTAAGAAGTGCTTTCTTTGGGGAATAACTTAAGACACTTGGATTTTCACAGTTCACTAACTGTAATAAATAAATCTGAATAAATCCAAACTTCAATGCCAAGGACTGAAGCAAACCCCCTTATTTTTATACGGAAAATATCCTGGCATTAGAAGGCTTAGCCTGTTGGGCTGTTCTGTTTAACAATGAGGGGAAAAACGATGCAAATGACTGTAGTAGTAACTAAAAAATGCTAGTTTTTCTCTAGCATTTTTTCTCTTCTACAGCTTCCCTTAAGGAGATAGTTGGAAGTTGCATGCTCAGACTTTTTCTTCACATGACTAATCCACTCTCCTGTGACCTATCTTTAGTTTGATATTGAATCAGGAACAAGAACTGTAGCTTCAGCTGACCCCAAACATTTAGTTACATTAATCACAGGGTGTTTTTGGACTCTGAGCATACTGAATGAAAGACACTTTCTTTGCGAGACATTGATCAAACAGTCTACAGGTATCAGTACATCGAGGCGCATTAATCATCTGGTGCATTATCAGTTCCACCAGGAGAATATGTAAATGTGATTCCTGTCAATGATAAGAGAAAGCAGAATTTATTTTTTAAAGTGGTTCATCTGGAGCTGTTGATATAATCTTACCTAAGACAATAGGTTGTAAAGATACATTTTAGCAGGGCTGCCAATGAACATAAAGAACAAGCAAATTAAAGGAATAAAAAAAAAAAAAGGGGGGGCGGGGGGGAGATAGTGGCTATGCTTCCATCGCTTGTGGGAATTGCTGTTCCACAACATCGTGGAGGAGAATTTTCTGCTCAATAAACCAGTGCAGTTTTATGAAAGCTCTTATAATTGTTCTGTAACCACAAAAGCTTTGTTTAAGAGTGATGCTATTCTATTCTCTGCTTCAGTACTCTTGCCCTAGAATACACCTGTGATGTGCTTGCCTTGTGGCTAAGGATGTGATGCTCATACTGACTGTGAAACTCTGAGGCAATGGCTCACCTTCGCAGATGGCTCACCTTCGCTCATATTAATGGGGCTGCCTCACTGAGGGATGCAACATGCATCTTACTGAAAGTGGTTTTGCATAGGCCTTCTTATATCAGGGATTAATTTACTCCATTTCTTTGCAAGGAAAAAAAAAGTGGTTTTTCCTTTTTTTTTTTTTTAAACCTGCGCCAAATTGGTACTCTGCCAGAGGGGCAATCACAGGAATATGTATTCCGTCAGTGTGGGTGTGTGAAAAGCTCATCCTCCTCTCAAGAAGACGTGGTTCCTGGCAGAAATATTTCTTGAGGTCTCTCCTGAGGGGATTAGAGACCTGGGGCAGGGAATATGGTAGAGATTGAATATATAAAACGGTCATCTCATTTCTACTTCTTGTCTCTTTAGTGTTCTTTCCTACTTTCCCAGCATCTTTGGGGTACAAAAGCAGAACAAGAAGTCCTTCGGGAAGAGGAAAGCTTGTCTTTAAAGGGTATGGATCTTGCTAGCTTTTAGTCCCTGAAGACCAGAAGAAATGCAGTATGATCTGTATGCAGAGGCTGAGGACGGAGCTCGCTTTCAGTCTGATCTTGGCTCTTGGAGGAAGTTCCCTACAGTGCAGGATCACAAAAGTTTTTAGGATTTTGAAGCATTTTGAGGGGCAAGTGGGCTAAATTCTGAAGTTTTTGAGGGAACAGTGCTAAAAAGTATTTTTAAGAGATTAGGGTTATAAAGTCATGTAATTAATGCCCCCTCATCTTGTAGCTGAGGCAAGATCTGCAGGATTTGCGTTTTCTCTCCTTACAGGACAGGGTTTGGCTCAGTCTTATGGTCAACGTTATGGTTTTCATTTAAATGTGGAAGAGTTAAGAAAACTTGAATGTAATTGTAATGTGTCTGTATAAACAAAGACATGATTAACTGCATATGCACGATGCTGCTTGGGACGCTAGCAAGGAAAACTGTGCAATTTCTGCAGGTGCACGAAAAACTCTTTGAGTGTCCTTCCTTTTGCATGTTTAATATTGTTTGTCATCATGTTGCAACCATGTGCCCTTCCTAATTATATTTACAAATACTTTACTTGTACTTTTTTCAAAGTCGAAGGATTATGTCTGCACATTTCAATAATTAGTCATACAGTGTATATTATAAGTGCCTTATTAATTCCCTTTATCATATCTCACTGTTGAGCAACATCATAACATTGCTGTTAAGTGAAAGTGCTTGTCGAAATGCAGGATTTTTGTAGCAATGGCCCCAGCTCCCAGGGACTAACGTAAGGATAGAGAGCGTGCCAGTGTGTCCTGGAGACGCTCAGTATGTAGCTGCACCTGCACAGATTATACTGTTAATGGCATTTTAATATAAAATTTTAAAGGTTTTAGGTTGACTCTTTAAAGAGAAGAAAATAGATACAATATTTCTGGTTTGCATTGCACCTTGTATTTCAAAAAGATCTTTCAGGAAAAGACCAGCTACTGACGTTTTTCCTGTGTTCTCTTCTGCTTCTCTGGAGAACACAGCTGGAAGTTAGTTAGATGTTATTTCTGCAGGAAATCATGCAGGCTTTCAACATGGCATGGACACAGTTGAAACAGCAAGAGAAACTCATGACTTGCTTAGGAAAGGGAGTAGACTATATAGGCTGCACTGGTATCTAATAGGTACCACTTAGGTCTCAAAATGGGTCACAGAAAGCTTTAAGAATCTGCAGGCTCAATACTCTGGGTGAACATAGGCCAGCTGAAGTGTTCGGGGAAACTGGGGAGAAGAAAAAACCCTCAGAAATGACCAGGAATCCACCAGGTTTCTAGAACAAGAAGGAAAACTTACAATGCCTGTAATGGTGGTGGTAGACTTCGACCTGCAGAGCTCAGGACTCCAAAGCTCCCTGGAGGAGCAGCTACTCAGGGGAGCCCAGAAGCTGCTGACGTTTCCCGGGTGGCAGAGGGCTCCAGCGAGGTGGCAGAGGTCCCAGGGCCAACAGCAACCCTATGTCAGCAGGGGCTGCACCTTAGCAGGCTTTTGCCTTGCTAGCGAGAGCTGGAAGAGGCAAGTCGGAGGAGTGTCATCCGTGTCCTACATTTCTCACTTCCTTACCCTCGCCCCTTAGTTTTACTATTTTTTTTTTCCACTTTTTAACTCTTTCACTCTCTTTCGCTCTTATTTCTTTTAGTTTGCAGTTATAATATCACCCTGGAGTATTGAAGAGTGTCTCTAATGAAACAGGACTTGTGCTGCCAGCAGTCATTTTTCTGAGGTGTAATCAACTAACTGATAAAAATAGCTGATTATAGCAGCAAGTTCAGGCCACAGCAGTAAAGGGAGACTTAGCATTTCCATTACAAGACTCATTATTGAGAGGTTTATAGCTCAGTTATTAAACAGAAGGTGCCATGAAATCTGGCATTTGTTATTACAGTAGAGGGAAGTTTTTCTGAGACCTGTATTTAAAAGTCTGCTTGATTTTACTGTATTCTATTTCATTCTCATGGTCTATGGGCATAGAAACAATGAGAAAAAAAATGTACCTGTACTAGTGCCAGTGGCAAATGGCAAAGGTGGATAAATAGTTTATAATAGAGCATAATAAAAATTGCTGCCCAGCTCTCGAAAGAGCTGCCCTTTGGTCGACTTTGAGCCTGTTACACAGGAGCCAAGCAGAAAGCCAGTGCCACATAACGTGCCTGTGTTGGTTTGGCTGTTGTAGCCTTGAGATGGCCTAGGTGTTGTAGAGTCTGAGGTCTAGGGCTTGGACATCCCTGGAGGCTTCAGAAATTCTTCTGAATGATGATGAGTCGACATCACTTCTGAGACCGTTTCTTCTGTTTGGTTTTTTTTTCGTCTCTAACTCCTGATTGATGCCTTATTACTAATACTCATTGTATCACCGTAGATTCGTGCTGTGGCCTGACCCAGAGGAAACTTTCAGAAGAGGAAGAAATTGTCTGGTTGTCTGGCTCAGACTGCAGAGCTCGCTGTGGCCACCATGTTCTGATCTCTGTGCTCTTCTCTTAGGATAAATTTTGTCTTCGGTAGGGGTAAATACAGTTTATTCCACAGGATCGTCTTTTTAAAGCAAATTTATAGGTTGTTGGAGATTCCATTTGGGGATAATAGAGTGGTGTGTAGTACTGGAGATGTATTCAAAGATCCAGAGAAGAGAAGTTAAATGGATATCATTAGAAAAATAATTATATTAATGTGACATTGAAGGACAATGAAAAATAACAAGAGCGATGGAATGCAGAGGGCACACATTTTGTGTTATACATTGGATAAGAATATAAAAATGTAAAAATCTGTAATTTTAACAATTTTATTAACTTTTTGAAATTGTTTTTAGAGCAGAGGCTGGGCTTGTGTTGACAGTGCCTTCCTTTGGGATCACTGCAATGGAGCTATCTTCCATGTTTCAATAATCTTTTATTTTTTCTCCCCTTTTTACTTTCCTTTTGAATGAAATATGTGCTCGTCCTTAAGAATACGAGCAGCCTCATTTATTGCAACAGAACTACTTATGTGCTTGCAGATAAGCAAGTAGGGAAAGGTATGCAAGAATTCCCTTCTTTTTAATATGTATAAAGGCCTTCAAATAAGAAGTAAGGTGTTTACATTTTTAGTAATGTCAATATCCTATCAGGTCTGGCTATGCCGCTTTTTTTTTCCCCCAGCAACTGTGGACTGTTTTATATCACAGTCGTTTCTAGAGGATTTTAATTTTTTTTTTTTTCATTTATGCTTCATTGGGTCCTGGGAATATTTTAAGGGTTCTTTTGACATTTCTAAATGGAGATTCTCTTATCTCAATGTGTGTATTTTTCTGCATATGTTTTTCTAGGATGTTGCTTTATTTTTCTCTAATGCTGTAGCTAATTTTTACATTTTCTTTACCATTCCGCTGTATTTTTTCCTGGGATGGCATTTAAAATACAGATGAATATTCAAAAATCTCTCTTTACTATACCCAAATTGCTCTGGTTTGAGGTGAGCAAATACTAGAGAAATGTTGTTTACTTGCAATTTTCAAAGATGTCCCAAAGGCAGCCACCTGGAAATATTAAAGAGGAAAGGCTAAGGTATTTATGAGGAGCATTGTGGTGGCTCTCTCCGTCAGGATCATCCTAAGAGACATTGTTTATAAATGGATTATGAGCTTCAATCGTTTTATTAGGATTTTTATTTGTGCACGTTAAAGCTAGGTATGTTATAATTGACCCACGCTTACTGCAATTGCCGAGCAAGTCCTAGCTACCCGAGGACATTTTCACAGACAGCATGCTTGGTAACTGTGTAATTTGGGAATGTGAGTTCCTCTTCAGAAATCTGTCTTTTCTTCTAAATAACAAAATACTTCCAGGAATATGGCCGTACATAAGAAATTCCAACCCTGATTTTCTGATGCCCCTTTTGTTGGCTGGTGTAGACGTAGAGTCTTGACCGCTTCTCTATCTGGCCACCTTGTTGGAAGGAGAAATGGCTGCAGACGTGATGTGGGAGCAGATTGCTGATGAGCTGCCTTGTGCCCTTTAAGTTTTAGTTTTCTGTGGATTTAACTTGTCTGGACCGAACACAGTTGATTTCCTGTGTGCAGAAAAGATGGTTATGTGCAAATTCCCCGTTAGACTCCAATCACAAAACCCTAAGAGGAGGAAAGAGTAGATATTTCACCAGTCATATTGGTCTGAAAATTAACTGTTTGCCTCTGAGCCTGTGGCCTGTGTGCACAGTGACTGTCCACGAATTACCTGCTCACTGTTGCCTTGCAAGAGGGTCTGACAAACCGTGTGCTTTTAGTGTGCTACCGTGTTAAGGCGTCGCTTAGCTAACACATCTCTTGGGTTGCAGTCTGGAGACACGAGTCAGAAGATGTTTCCATGGTTGTATATATGCAGAATGAAACCTATTGCCGTTTGAGAGCGTCAGCTCGCGAGGGAAGGGGAGGAGGGAGGGCGCAGGAGGAGGATGCTGATTGCGACTGACATGCGCCTTAATATCTGATGTGGCTTTCGCACTTGGAAATATTCAGGACTCCATATGTTCCAAAAACCCCACTGAACAGTGCATATAACATCGCCTTTATCATTCTTTAATCTCAGTTTAATTGCTGTGGTCAAATTACCCCACACTTAATAACCCACAGCTTGGTATATTATTTAATATGGTTGACACATACTTTGTTTTAAATGTCAGTGCTGGTAAAGCCCTGGAGTTGGCAATGCTGTGCATGATAGATGGCAGAGGAGATGGATCATCTGTTCTTTGTCTGTGCCGTTGGTATGTTGGCTGCAACTTTTTCAACTGTGACACTAGACTCGTGCCAAACCCAAAGCTACTGAATGGGTAACATTATCCCTTGTATCTGATGTTTTGTAGCTGATCGTTCTCGATTTCTCTGGCTGTTTTTACAGGAATGTGTAATATTATATCACCCGAGTCGAAGTGGTGAACTAGTGTTGTTTCAAACGGCTGATTTAATTATTTCGGCACCCAGTGGCACCTTTGTTATTAAAGGATTTTCACAAAGCAGTACATAGTCTAATTATGAATTTACACAAGAGACCGTAACAGCATCTGCTGGGTAAATAATATACATTTGTAAAATGGTCTAGCTACTAATTTACACAGCCGACCACTGAGACACTGAAAGGCTTTTGCATTCTGTCATGTCAGCTCTCAAACACTTCCAAACGTTCCCGCTTCTCTTTACAACTGTTAACAAAACAGTGAAAATCACGTAACTAAAACTCCCTTCTAGAAAAAACAGTTCTGTTTGGAGTTAGTGAATTCAGCTGTGATTTTGTTGGAAGCTGCCGCCTTATCCCAGCCGGGCAGCGGCGCATGGGAAGCGTTGGATCACCTTGTTCTGGGGCTTGCAAGTAATTTAGCACACTTGCTAGCGTTGCGTTTACTTTAGCACAAGCATGCAGGTTGAGGAGGTGTACCTTTTCATTCTGGATTGCTGACTCCTGCTCTGTTGGTACCAGTCTGTCCTCAAGCCAGATTAGCTGGTCCCCAGAGACTTTCTCCCTGCATAGGAGACCCGAGGGTAGGAGATAAGTGCCATTGTCATTTTGTATCACATCCCCACAACGATCGGACTGCAGCCAGGACGTGCTCACCTGAATAATCTTTGCAGACGATCTTGGTCCCTTGCAGCTATGGAAGGTAGGTGCCAGTCACAACAGGTCAGGGGCTGCACTGACTTGTTCTGGAAAGGCTGATTGGTCCCAGGCCTGCAGATGCAAGTGCAGTTCGCTCGTTGAGAACGCTTTGGCCTTATTTTGGCATCTGGGCATTGATACTGAGGCACAAATTATCTGCTTCTGAGAACAGCTATAATAGATTCATGCAGCTTCTGGGTAACAAGAAGACAGCTGGGGAGTGGATCGCTGGTGTAAGGTAAAATTTTTGCCAAATCAGTAAGGCTGACGTTCTCAGCCTGGAACCCATTAGTGACTGGTGGGAATAAGATTTAAGATTTCTCAAACCCTCAGCTACATGCAGCTTTGCAAAGTGGAAAGAAGAGGTTTAGCCCTGGCTTAGTGCTAAGAAGAGAGGAGCTCAGTGTTAGGAAATGCCTTGAGTATCTTCACTATCCATGGAGATGCAGTTGGCTACCAGAGCAAAACTGAACCAAACCGGAAAAGGCTGAGGAGAAAGAAACATGAAGAAGCATGTACTGGGTGATCCTGTCTCTTCTTGTGGTTCTGGCACACAGGAGGTGAGCGTGGAAGGAGAACATAATGGTTTCATCGCCATCTGTGCCATAAGATGCCCATCAACTTGAAGTCTTACCTTTTTGCAGGCAGGAAACTGGACCAGCTCTCCCACAGCAAATCCCCTGTACTTCCTCACAGCTGTCTCACCTGTGTAAGCCACAGAGCCTTTTCCAGCAGTGCTGAGAAAAGATTTATGTCTACAGTGCAGGAGAAGGTCTCCTTCCCTGCTTCAATCTGAATTCTCTATCAGCAGGCTACATCTGGGGAAGAGAATTCGGACTGGTTTTCCCAAGCACTCTATTTTCCATTTAATCATCATGCTTAGAAAATGATCCTATGCGTTCACAGCAAAGCTTGTGTTTCACATTAAAAGCACATCCATGCAGCACTGTTTATCCAAAAGAGAAAACCAATATAGCTATTTTTCTTGACTCCTTGGGTATAGTATGGGACAAAGACAGGAGAAAAGGGTGGGAAAAGTTGGAAATAGGGACTCTGCTTCCTGAAGAGGAGTGATGATTCTCATCAGTCATGACTCTTGCTCCTGCATCTGTGGTGTATTTACTCTCAAAATAATAGGGGATTCGTATTGGATAAGGAAATCACCAGTGCCCTAAAAGGATTTGTTTATATATAAGAACCTTTTAGCAGCTACATAATTTTAAGCACAGGCTGGTATCCTTTGCTGCATGAGCAGCTGGATCTGTGGAGGATCCAGTTTTTGCATTGACCAGGCAGAAGACACCTTCTGGATAAAGGAATGAAATACTTATTGGTTATGTACATGGTGTCTTTTGCGTTACATTGCCTTCATATCAAAGACTACGTGGCAATTTGTTGAACGAGAAGAAACATATTTTTGCTTTGTTCCAGGCAGTAAAGTATCTTTACAAGGCTCTCAGCTCAAGTGTATCGCACCATTCGTGATGGCTTTATAAACTAAGCATAGCTTGAGAGATTCGAGGGTGAATCAGCCTGAAAGAAAACATATAATTAATAATTTACTGTAAATGATTTGGGAGTAAGATTATCCATGAAAATCGGAACTATTACCCAGCTGTGCATAATGAATGGTGGTCAGGGTGGGTAAATGGGGAGTTGAGAGAGAGAAAAACTGTGTTTAAGATGAAAGCTGCTTTCAGTAAAGACAGGATCACAGCAAAAATGTAACAGGAGAAGTGAAATATAATTAGGAACGTGACATTAATACTGGATTTGCAGAATGTTGCCTAACAGGTGGGTGGAGTTTATTTGACTTTGTTTCAGCTGGGGTATTGGATCGCACAGATGCAGTCTTTGAAATTATTTTAGACTGTGTGAAAAAAGGTAACAAGAATGTTCAAGCACACAAGCTCCCACCATCAGCATGTGTCCTCGCTCTTTCTCTTCTAGCTCTAACAATCACCTCCTGGTTAAGATGGTTCTTGCTCTTCCTCTGTCATTCCTTCTTTCTGCAGCTCTACACTGGAAAGCAGAGGGGGTATTGGGTTTCCTTTCATCACAATGACAAGTCGGGGAAACATCTGGCTTAGACAAAATGTGAAAAAGGTTTGAAAAAGGATTAAGGGTTTTTTTGGCATTTTTTTGTTTATGCCTGTTAGACACCTATTTTTATTAAAATAAAATTTATGAGTATAATATGAAGGGAAGACATTTAAAAGATTGTATTGTAGAGTAATCGGAGAGGAAATCTATGAAAGGCAAAATGTCCACCAGAATGGACAACACGAGTCGCTTTCTGGACTCCAGGATGGAAGCATCAATATAGAAACATTTGTTTCAGTTTATGAACTTTTTTGCAATCCAGCTAAAATATCGGCACCACCTGTGATACGAGCATCAGATTTATTATCAGCTTCTCAGGAATTGCAAAACAGCCTAACTCCACCCGACTGTTAATAAATCAGGTGCTGAAAGCACTTCAAATGAGAACCTTGCTGAAGGGACAAGTAACTCATGAGGATCAAAGGCTCAAGTCAGTTAAACTGGCCGTTTGCCCTTTTGGCATAATCGAAATGTATTTTAGAAGAAAAGAGAAAAATAAACAGGAAAAAAAAATCATGTGACATGATGTTTTTATCAGCCTAGGACAAATGTTGAAGTGGGAGTGGGCCTCAGTAGTTCAATTCACTCCAACTCTGCAAAACTGAGCTTTATAACATTGCAGAGCTAGTAAAGCTTATGGGTCTGATCCGAAGCCCACTGAAATCAATGAAAAAAGAGTATTTCTTTTGATTTCAGTGGTTTGGATCTGGCTGTTGGGAGCTGCTTGCTGTAGACAACAAGCATCCAGTCTCCAACGAAGCCGACTTGTCTCCTCGCTGTGTTCCCCTGCACTCCACTGACATTGCACACATGCAGAAAATCAACCGAAAGCCCGGCTTCCGATGAAAGAAATTGCCTGGAAAATATTGCAATACCCAGCTTCCTGGATTAATTAATAAAATTACTTGCTCATCAACATAGATTACATGCTGGGCATTTAGCTGGTATGCTCTAGGGAAGGGGTGAGAGAAAAGTTCAGAAGTGGGTGGAGATGTGGGGAAGAGAGAGGAGGACACAGGCTAAGAAATATCACGAATATCGATTCATGATTGCAGGGATGTTTTTTTAAACACTGCGTAGCTCTGATGTGCGTGAACAGCATTAGTGTGGCTGATAAGCTGAAGCCGTCAGTGACATTAACATTGGCAGCTTTTCAGGAGCTGTATTTTCACAAGCTCTAACTCTTCTTTTTGCCCTTGCAGTGGGCATAAACCGTAGGGATTTTATTATTTGGTGTCAGGGAGTCTGCACGTACGTTTGAGTTTCCTCTTTCTTTCCTGTGTCCTCTTACTGGTGGTCTGCAGGAGAAGACAGGTGGTTGTTATGAACTGGGTGGGTTTTTTTTTTCTGGATGACCGTTCAAGTCATAAAGAGGATGAGGAAGAATTTTTGAATGATGATGTCGCCGTGTGGCAGTCTGGAAGGGGTCTGTATGTCGGGGTGAGTATGGGTTTCGTGGGTGTCTGCAGGACCTGTGGCAGATGATGCATTGACCCTGTGGGCAGCAGAAACAACCGCAGGAGGAGTGTTAAGGTGAACAGGCAGGGCTGGGGCACTTCTCCCACACTTGGTAGTGAAGCCAATGTGAGTCACAAACAGCAGCGGAGGTGGAAATGGTGTTTTGGAAGAATTTAACACAGAAATCCACACTCCCAGGCTTGCAGTTGTAATGCCGAGGGATAAAATCTCTCTTTCTCTTGGATACCCTGGTGCAATGCCACTGATCTGAGCAGAGTTGGTTGCGATTGTACCTAGTGCAGGAGGGAAACCAGTCATGCTCCTGTGGTCGTGGTGTGCACCTGAAGTCGGTGCAGACATGGATGACTCACTGGGTCAGTGTGTGACGCTCTGGATTTTACTGTTTGCACACTCAGTTCGTTTTGTGTAAGAAACCGGAGAGGAACCTAGTTTATACTGGGTTGAGAGTATTAGGAAATCTGGGGAGTGGAGTGGCTGACAGCTGTGCAATTTCACATGGGCAAACGTCAGACATGAAAAGAGCATGTTTGCTGTCCCTCTTTGCTCTGCTTTTGCAGGATATCTGACGTTAGGAGAACATCGTTGTTCAGATTCACCCATAGAGACAGATCCACTCACTCCCACCACTGTGCTCTGAGAAGAGCCATTTCAAGTTTTGGAGCGATGTCTCCAAACACAACATGGTTCCACCGGTTGTCTTTTGTAGAGGTTCAGAGAAGTGCAGGTCCTGGAGTTTACTGTGCAAACCAGGGGAATGTTCGCCGGCTGGGCTGTGGTGTGCAAAACAAGAGCTGCTGCTGATTCAGCCCAGAGACATGTTTTCAGAGAGCTCACGTGGGTTCTGCTTTGTTACTAGCACTTGGAAAAACATTTTTCAGTCCTATGTTTTAAAATTAACGTTGAGCAACAAGTTTGTTTTGTTTAGGGTTTACTTCTTCATTCACTGACTTGGCAGCGGAGTTGATACTGGCAGCAGAAAAGTCAATATTTCAGTCTTTGGCCTGTATTAAAGGTACTTGAGGGTAGTAATTCTCAGTGTGGGATATGTCTCTTCTTAATTAATTTTAAAGGCAGCATATTGCAGCTTGGGCTCCCCTTCTGGAAGCCAGGCAGAGGATGGCTGCACATCCTTCCCTGATGAAACGTCACCCACCCCATCCTGAGCTTCCAGCGCTGCAAAATGGCAGCAACCACCTGATCTTTCATCAAGCTTAATTAATCAGCTGCTTTTTAAAATCGTGAATGCCTAATGTGGGATAACCTAGTGGAAGCTTTTTGATCTGTGTAGGTGCCAGGAAATTTTAGTCTTACTCCACGATGCATACTAGGGGAAATTAGGAGTTCTGGCGTCAGGGATTTTGGTTTTCTACGCCTGAGACTGGGCCGCGTTGTTCTTTTGATACAGAAATTTTAGGAACAGTGATGGGTGAAGCAGACACATCTGCTGTGTGTAGTGATTCTGTCAACAGACCTCATGGTGTACAGCCAGCCTAATAATCACAAGTGCTTCTTTATGTTGAAAACCCAGAAAAGGAACTGACATCTTTTATCAGAAAGGCAGACAATCTGTATCCCGTGACAATTCCAGATTATGGATCCCAAGAGGCTTTCCTTACATTCGTATTTTATCACGGAAATCACGGCTAGCGCTGTTTATTTTCTATACCTCCACACAGTTTTCAAGGTGTTACCAGCAGGACCTGTGCTGATACTGACATGTGTTGTTGGCACATTGCAAGATCTGATAGAAAACCCCAGATATATAAATATCAGTGTTTTCTTGGATCTTCCTTTGCTTTCAGTGGTTTCGGAAACACTGGCGCTAGTTAATTCACATGCTTTGTCTGTTTTGTAGGCTTTTTTCCTACTTCTAAGAAAAGACTTGTTCCTAGCAGACTGGTTTGGAGTATCACTCTCTTTTGTTGCTATTTCTATCTTAGGGAGCTACGTATGTGTCATTTTCTAGCTGCTACTACAGAGTAGGATAAAAATAAATGTCTGGGGAAAAAAGAGAAAACCTTGGTTATTTGGGAAAATAAGCGGCTTTTGCCTGATGTTTTTTCATTACAGTATTCCCATTCTGCTGCTTTGAATGGGGTCCTGCCCCGACCCACACCAGAAGTTGGGCAGATGGACGACAGAATTGCTAAGGAAGTGCAGGGCTCTGTCCACACAGCCACGCTCCGCTCAGCTGCTCGCTGTCCTCCGCTTCGGCATGAAAGCTCAAATGTCACTCAGGTACCTTCCCTCTGGACTTCCCTCACCCGAGGGATCAGTAGTACATGAGAATGACCCATCCCTGGTGTACTGACAGCCACTAACTCATGATTTGTCATGGTTGCAGTTCCTTGAAACTAAACTTTGGGTTTGTGAGAACAACAGGTTCTTCGTGCTGATCCCCTGTGGTTTGACTTGCCGTGCCTGGCAGACTGTCAGCCTTCGCTAAAGTTATAATCATCTGTTTAAGGCTTGGGGCAGATTTTGGCTGGAAATGTTTGTTCCTGAGCTTACCTACAACATGTTCCTTTTCGTAAAAACAAACAAACAAAACTAGTATTGATATATAATATATATATTCACGCATATGTTCGTACACGTATCGATATAGATTCATGTTGTTTCCCACTTTGAGAAGGCGTCTTAAAGACCAGTTCAGTAGTCCAGTGGACAGTAGGTCACGCATCAGCCAAGTATGCTGAATAATTCCCTTTTTGTACAAAGAATATAATGAGTTTTTATTGCCACATGCAGAAGACAGGGACTCTGGTTTTATGTTTCTGAAGCCCACACAGTGCAGTAGATAAATCCAGCATATCCCCCTCGGAAAGAAGCTACATTCCTCTTACTTTTATTTGAACTCGAGATGCCAAAAGATGTTTAAGCCTTGATTCTACACGTCATGACACCTCGTTTAGTTTACTCCTGCACAAAATGCCATGTTACCGGACCCGAGGGCTTTGCATCATGGGCCTACAAAGTGGAGTAGGAATTAACATAGAAATCTGAAGCTTGTTTTACTCCTTTCTTTTCTCTACCCCACGTATAAACTATCCAGATGGTTTTTGGCAATGGAACGGTAATGACAGTGGGATGGTAATTTCATCTTAAGTTTTACAAGCAAGAGGAGGGGCCAAGAAAGAAACCAGGTATGAAGGTTTTCAAATATATCTTCCATTTATCATTCCAGCTAACAGGGGCTAAATCATTTCTGAGTGGCACTTTTAAAAGGGAGGGGAGAAAAGCGACATGCGCTATTATGTGCAAACATGTACCTCATGCTGCAGAGGTGTTTCTGAGGAGTGGCTGGTTTGGTAAGCCAAAGTATAGTCCTTGCTGAGGAGGAGTACAGCGTGTTACTCATGCTGGAATTCTGGTCATGCCGTTGGACCTAAAGTACCTGGAAGCATACCCAGATGTATGGTATGAACAGGCTCTGTACCAGTAGTAACACAAAAGGTGGACCTTTTTTACAGGAGCTGGAAATGAAGGGAATGTTTTTGTTCGGAGTACTATCACTTGAGACCCCAGCAATGTTTCAGTCCTGGATAATGTGCACCATGCTCTTCTGCCATTTCAAAGAGGGGTAACTATGACTTTAGACTGTGATAAAGAATGGGGTTATGCTGATCTAACCAGCTCAGGATGTGGCCCATCGTATCCACTCTGTGAAGGTGTTTACAATGCTGTTCGGAAAAGAGTTATAAGTAGACAAAGCATCCGGTGAATGAAAAACAATGTGCTTGAGTCATTTATACTCAACTGTTTTATAATATGATATTTCTCAGGTGCAAACTCCCATTTACTTGTCTAACTATTGCTATTATTATTATATAGCAATTATAATTTACCCATATTAGTAATATAATTTACCCAAATTAGTTGGGTAACAGGAAGGATTAAGTGACATATAAAAAGCATACTGACCGGAACTAAATAGCAAATTCTGAGGAGGAGTCCTTAAAATAAGGCGATTGTATAATATTTAATCGTATAATGTAAACTGTAATTTCCCAAAAGACATCATATTAATCTTATGGTGGTTAGCCATTACATTTGGTCCATTTATAATCACTTTGAGCTACTTAAATACAAATTTAAAAAAGGATCAAACTTTTTTCCCACTAATAATGCCTAGTGCTTTCCCCATAGCTTATTCATCTTCAAAGCTCTTCACCAGCATTAGCTAATTATTCTTTTTTTCTAATTAGTAGAAATTGACTATGGTCAAAAGGGCCGTTCAGCCAATTAGCGCAGTTCTACCTTCAAATCTCAGAGCTTCTGACCCAGGGCTTTCAAATGTTTGATGCAGATATCATAAAGCGGTTGTGCTGAGCCCATATTAAAGGCAGCCAACTGGAGAAAAAGAAAAAAAAAAAAGAAGAAAAGAAAAAACCCACCCACCTCAGGGAAGTGTATCAAATCTTCTCATTGACAGCCTTCCCCAGAGGCAGCAGCATGGAGAATGAAGGACCGGACCCAGGGCTCCTCCTGCCCTGCACGCAGCTGCTGGCGCCAGGGGGCAGCTGGGGTGGCCCTGGCCCTGTTTCGAAGGCCCGAAGGTGTGTGGGGTTTGTGGTGGCCGCCCATTCAGAGGCTACTGCTGTTCTCATCGTGCGCTGGACGTGGTGAGGGCTGCTTTGTTGTGTCCTGGTGGCCCTGTACGTGTCCTGCTGCTGGCTGCTTCGAAAAGCCAACAGCCAACTCAGGGTAACTGTTAGCTTGGCTGCGGTGTGTGTGTTTTTTTTTCAGTTTTTGACTGTATGGTGGCAAACTAAGGTAATACACAGCAAGGTGGATTTAGGAAGTGATTCGAGTGGTTTTTAAGTCATGTTTACATTGGTCAGTCTTCTCAAAAGAGTGCGTCTTCTGAGTCTTGCATGTCGCCCTGCTGCTTGCCAAGAGTCCATCGCTCACTTTTTAAGGGTTCGTATGCGTCTGTAACTGAGCAGCTGTGACCTATAGGTAGCAGAAAAATCTCTGGAAATATGAAGAGGCTTACCCTCCCTTTGTGTTCTGGATTTCTTTACTTGTTCTTCTAAAAAGGCAGCAAAGTGGCAAATCGTCATCGAGCAGTGGCTCCGTTTGGCTGTTGGAGAACAGCTGCGTACGTGGGGCTTGTTTACGTTGCAGAAACTGTGAATGCTTTAACCCTGAGCATCGGTGTGTGCTCCGGGAGATTAATATCTGCATTACATGGACTTGCTGAGAATAAATTAACTCTTGATGACACGATTACTGTCTTAGCAGTGTTCACTGCATACAATTGCATGGTGTCTAAGATATTAATGTGTTTTTGTGAAGAATTTAGGAAACAATTTATTTATATGACTGTGCTTCATTCCATATCACACCAGGACATCAATTAGCTACTATTGCCTGTAAAAGAAATGTAAATCATGTGTCTCATTGGTTATGAGGATAATACCAGGCCAATAATTCACAAAGAATAATTCATTCCATGAATTGTGCCTCATTCTGTGCTCCTGAATTGTTCACAAACAGGCACAACTTTCTCAAGTTTTCGTTTTTTGAATCGTTATAATGGATTCTTCTTGGTTACAGTTTACTCATGGAAGTTTTGAATATTCAGGACTTAAACTTTGGAGTGATTTTGTTTGGTCACACAGTACGAAGCATTTCTTTCTTGACTGAATCTGTGCAATTTTTAGAATCAGTCAATGTTGCAAATACTTGTGAGACCTAATGCAAATATCCTTTACAAATTTTTGTGAAATATGGTGCTTGGGAAAGAAAATTCTTCTGACATTGGCCAAAAATACATAAAGAAGTGAACCTCCAGAATAGTGAAACCAGAGTAAGCTTTAAAAAGGATTTATGTGGAGATTTTGAGGAAAACATACTCTGGGAAATAATATATAAAAATAAAATCACTCTCACCTCCAGTGCACTTTCTAAAATTAGAGAGCAAAAATGATTGCCTCAGGAAGATAATAAACTCCAGCCACTTTTAAATGAAAAATAATTTAAAAAAAAATAACAAGAAATGTGTGGATTTCAGTTCCTGTTTGGTTTAAATTTTCTGCAGAATCTTCGGCTTTAATAGAAAAAAAGATTTGAAAGATTTGACATTTGTGTTATTAGGAGTGTGTTTGTGTTTGCAGCATGAGAACAAGGAGGAAAAAGTGAATTTTGTAGCAAGTGGTGCTTTCTGAACAACTTGAAGATGATTTAAAAATTTTCCTGAATACCCTGGCTGCTTGTATGCAAATGAGCAAGTACATATGATAAAGAAAATAAGTATGATTTTAATTTTAAAGATAGACCCTAAAATAATCTTCCTAACTCAAATTTATCTTTTTTTGCCTGTAGGTGCTGACACAAATCAGAGGCAATTTTAACCACAGCAGTTTTTGAACTTACCCTCGGTACAGCATGTGCGTTGGAAGTGAGGTAGCTGGTTTTCCATGGTACTGCATGTGTGTTGAATATTGGATGGAAGGGTTGAACCTAGTTTTTCTTCCTTTTGCTGCAAATAGATAAGATGGAAAATTTGCAAGTGTTCCATTTTTTTTTGGTGTTTGATTCACACGGATACCCAAGTCCTTTCTTCTCAGAGCAGCCTACTGAGAATCTGAAATCCATCCTCTTCTCTCATATGGTTAGGCATGCCTTTCCCATGCTAATACATTAAGAAACTTTTATTGCGCTGAAGAGCACATAAAGTTCACTGCTTTGCCATGACCTTTTCTCCTTTAAATTGTTTCATCATTGTGACCAATATGGACCAAAGAGAAGATGTAAAAATGTTAGGGACGTTTATTTCTAAGAAGGTTAAGCAACTTTTGCTATGCCCTTTCTACATTCTTCCAGACCTTCTAAAAAGAGACCGTAACATGACAGCAATGGCCTCCTTAATTACATTTTGTTGTCAGAGGAAGCATGCTTTAAAAGAACAGTAACCCAACACTCCTATAGTTGAGGATTTCAATAATCTCAACCAGGTTCGCAACATTTGGAAAACCCCAAACCTTCTGTCAACTGATTGAAGCGAATTTTACGCATGCAAGAAATACAGTCATCTGGCACAGGTTCTGTGTTACGGGGCTCGGGCAAAAGGATCTCGTTTCAGTTTGCCAGAGTTTCCTGAGCAGTTGGATAGATTTCAGAGTGGCAATGGCTTATCAGAAAACCAAAAGCTAAAGAGCAATACGCTCCTGCTGTGCTTGTTTTCAGTAATGTTCATCTCCATAATAAGTGTAAATCAGGTCCTGCGTATTGTCAGTCTAGTACTGAAATCTTAATAACAGCTGAAGATTTAAAAAAATGTAGGTATTGGTGGAACTCAGGGTGGGTAACACTTTATCTCCTTCCTGGCCCTTTTTGGTTTGCCGTTAACCTGGTTGCTTTGTTTCTATCACGACTGCTGGTAGCTTTGTTCAAAGCAAAGGAGAAAATTGCTCCTGCATGCCTCCGTTTTATATTTGTGTAAGTTCTCTCATGCTTGCAGCAGAGTTTGCCAGGGAAAAAAGTCAGACATACAGTGGATTGCTACAGCAATATGGGATATATGGAATATATGGACTTAAAGCCCAACAAAGGTGGGCAAAGGGTAACGTGTTGAATTTGGCAGGAGAATACAATGGGTAGGAAATCCCAAATGGAGGCACATGCATTTACCCCAAATGGAAAAGGGGTGTATATATGTATATATATATAGAACGTATTCTAGGGTTCCTACAGCAGGCCTGTTAGTTGGGTTGGTGAACCTGGTGGCCTTTCCTCACAAGGTGAATTGCTGTCACTCAGGACTGTCTGGGAGCCGTGGAGCCTCTTGTGGTATTTGAAAAAAAAAAAAAAAGGAAGGGGCCATATCTGAGTGCCTCCCTCTGGGAGGCAAATGTACCAAATGTCAGGTCCCAGGAGCAAAACTTTTAGGCTCCTACTCAGGACTTATGAACAATCAAAAATGAAATTGGTCCCAGCGCATAGGTGGCACCAGACTGAACTCTGTGCCTTTTGGGAAAGGCTTGCAGAGCCTCTGTAAATATCTATGTAGTTCAGATCAACAATGCTCATGTTTTAGGTGTCTACCTTCGACTCTCATTGGTATGACTGTAGATGTTCCCTGTGGCCTAAAGCAGAACAGTCTGTTGGCATGGTGTGAGGATTAAGTCTTTAGCATCTGAAAAGTGCCTCACAAATGAAGCAGGCTAGATATTATACCCTGTGCAGCTGTCCCCGTAGCCTTCAGGTACTGCTAAGAAGCACAAAGTATGGACCTATAGTGACTCTTGGAATAGGCACTTGTAAGAAGTATATAGAAAATGTCCAAATCCGAGTGGATTTATCCAAAAGTAAGGATGATAAGAGCCTCGTGGAGGTATTTACACAGAAAAAACCACTAGGAATATCGGTACATTTGGCCATAGTACCATGCTGGGCAAAAGTGCCAGATAGGATGAGATGTTACCATTATTCCCACAGGATCTCTGCTGCTGGCCATAGTGAGAAGGCAGGGAAGAAAGGAGAGGCTGGTGGTATCGTCCTCTGATAAATTGACAGCTATCCTCATAAAGACAAAATGAATAAAAATCATAAAAAGAGGTGAGGGAAGAAACACAGAGGTACTGAGATAAAGAAAGAGGCTATTTTGCTAACATGAATTGTGCTCTATGCCTAGAGGAGCAAAGGAGGGGTTGTTGTGGCACAGTGGTACGTGGGACCCTCTGGCAGGAGGATGGCTTAGAGCGGTGCGGTGGAGCAGGCTGTGCCGGCCACGAGAGTGCTTCTGGTGAGTTCAGCCTCAGGCTTGCCTCCATGGCTGGCATGGTGGTACCCCATTGAGCATGCACAGCAGTAGGTTATCAGGGAGCCAGATCATTCCAGCTGACTTTGAGGGACCACAGACTCTTGCTGTGTCACAGAAGGGAGCCTTCAGCCAGGTTTGTTTTCCCTTTGCGAGATGTGGACCCTAGACACACATCGGAGTGTTTCCTCGCTGCGGACTACCCCGTTGGAAGCCACGTGCTCAGGGCCTGCGGTGCCAGAGCTGGCTCAGTCAACCTGGGGTAGGAGATGGAGCTGTGACTCCCTGAGCTCCGCTTCGGTCCGGGTTACTCGGGCTGAGAATCTGTCCTTGCCCATCACTTCAACACACTGTTTCTTCAGCATATGCCTCTTACTGATGACTTCTCCACATTCCTGCCAATGCAATTTATTTCTATGAAGAGCAAATTTCTACCAGATGACACAGAGGAAGGTGTCCCCTGTACAATTCTGAAACTCTTCTGTCCTGAGATATCTGAGGTTCCCTTCAGAGAGTTCAAATCCTGCATGAGTGACTATATTTTGCACTTGAAAAATTTGATTAGAGGAGGGATTTCATCAATGACCACGATACATTTGAATAACTCTGGATTTTCAGGTGCCCAGATTTAGCAGCATGGAGAAGTGTTTGGGAGGAATGTTATATTGCAAGACGGTGGTTGCAAATTCTTGGTTTAGTCCTTTCTGTATCAGGTTCTGGAGGGAACAGAAGCTAAGATGAGTGACTAAGTAAAATTTTGAAGCCTGACTGGTTGGACAGGAGAGTCACATTCTCAAAGCAATAAATAGCTCCTTCCAGATCATGTTGTGCTAGCAATGTTGGGGAAGCAATAACATGGGACTGGCCTAAGTTAATGATATATATTAAAGGAGATTATGCAGATATCAAGGACATGTTTAGTAAAGCATCTATTGTCTGCATCTGTCACCACAACATTCTGGCGAGTGTTGGGAAATAAGGAAAGTGTGAAGTAGGAGGAGAAAAACTCAATCTGCGTTTGTTGACTGCTTGTTGACGACAACTGAGTGAGACATTTGCAGAATGCTTTAAAAGTTTTTTAATTAATTGTTGGGATTGTTTATGCACCACCTATAAAACCCATTCTGATCATGCTTCTGACTGCCAGAGTGGGGAAGGATGTTACAGGGAAGGGGTGTGTTTGTGTGCATCTGCAGGTGAGTGTGCATGTGAAGAGAAAGCAGCCACTGTGCTTGGTACTAACGCCTGACCTGGACATAATTTAGGCTACAGAACGATCTCACAAAGGAAATAGAGATTGACTTTTGATGATGGCAGGAGAAGAGCAGATGTCTCAGGTTGAGACACCTATGGCTGGAGATCCGTTTCCTGAGGAACATGTTCACCCACTGTGAGTGGTTGCCTGCAGCCCAGCTGGATCCCTGCTGACGCGCTGTGGCAGGCGGGGTGTTTGCCTCCGTGCGCAGGCTTGGGAGGGTGTCTTCAGTTTAGGTCTGATCCAAACTTTGCTGAAGTTGGTGGAGAGAAGCCAATCGGCCATGAATCTAGGGCTTTAATGACTATTTATTTGTCTGACGTTTTGTATTGTAATTAAGCTGCCATTTTTTAAAACAAAATCTCCTCCCACCCCCCAAATTGCCATCAATCTTTCCAACAGGAGTGTGCTACGATTCAATGTAAATTGGGACACGGCGAGGGTGTGGAGCCGTGCCAACACAAACGCTCATTTTTACAAGCATAGTCCTGAATGGAGGACGGAGCAGTTTTGTGAAAACTTCTGCGTTGCTGCTTAGGTGAAGTTTTGAGCAGTTTCAGTTGTCCTGTTGCTTTGTCGCTCACTTGTAAATCAAATGGGCTGTTTCGCTGTTGGCTCGCTGAGTGCTGGAACAAGCACAAACAAGAGCTTCTCTACTGCTTTTCAAACTATTTCAGTCCTGAAAAGGTGGCAGTTGTGTCATGATTTACAGCTCCTATTTGGTGTTTTTAATTCGGAATTTACACGACAATTTGTGGCTACATGATTATGTTAAGATTATCTTATAAAAGATCTAGGACAGTTGTTTGTGAAACCCTGGGGGCACATACCAACCTCCTTAGTTATCTAACCAACTGTTGTGCTCCTCGGTTAAAAGAGTGGGGCCTTCAGAAGTGGTTTGATCTTCCTCTGGAAGGTTAAAGGTCGAATGACTCATAAATGAAGAAGGAGTGATTTAATCCGAGGAACCTGTGCTGTTATTGTAAAACAATATTCACTGGTGATGGTACACTGCTGTATAAATGACAAACTGCGCGGCGATGGAAGTTGTTATTACATCACTGGAAACTTCACCTGCGCTACATTTATGACTCCATAAACATGGGTTTATTTAACAGCTGTGGGAACACCTATGGCCATTTCGTGTTAAAGGTCAGGAGTCCTAAATTTCAGTTTGCACGTTGGTTTTCATGGGCGAGGTTCATAAAATGTGATGACTAGCATTAAGTGATCAGAACATAACCAAAATACAATGGTGAGGGAAAACAAGCGCTGATAGAACCGTTCGTCCTGTGCCGTGCTTCCTTGAAGCGCCTCAGAGGGTTGTTTGTTTGCTGAGTGTTGCTCTGAAAACAGATTTCCATCACTTGCTCACAATCCTGTCTCCCTTTCAATGGGAGTCTGTAATTGCTTCTGTCGCCAAAGTCAGACCCCAACAGGGGTTTGCCTTCTAGGATATTTTTAAAGGGAGGCAGTCAAGTCCAGCCTATTTCAGAACAGGAATTAAAGGTAGCCCTGCGTACAGCAGCTGCTCCTCAGTTCCTTTGCCAAACCAGATGATTAAAAATATTAATATTTATTCTTGAAGTTGCCATGTCAAACCACGGGCCAACTGGCTGAGTGAACAGTGAGCTAGGTATTGCCAAGCGCACAAAATAGAGAAAAACTAAACAGAAAATAGTGTCTATTAGTGTAAATGCTTTTCAAACAGGAGTGTGGTTTTATGTAGATGGTGTCTCCTTGCAGTAGGTCCTCCACAGGAGCACGTGGCCGCTCTCTAAAGGATGAGAAATAACTGCTGAGTAAATAGTTCTTTTTCACACTTTTGAAGCATTTGAAAAGCTAAACCGAGTCTCTATTTGGAGATTAAATTGCATATACGCTGTGAGAGAACAGGAATCTCCCTCTGGTTTGTGCAATGTTGTTCTCAGCTCCTTTTCTGTGGCCTTGTCTAACTCATGCCACGCACGAATATCCGAGTGCTCCTTTACATTCCCCACCCATGTTATTGCTTCAGGTGTTGTACTGTTGCTCAGTGAATGGTAGCAGATTTTTAACAAATTTGCAACAGTGATCTGGACTACTGAAAGGATTATGACTAAACCAATAAATTACTATTGTCTGCTTTCATCACACGGCAGATTCCCACAACCCAGTCCAGTGTGGCCGAAGATTTTATGCTGATAAAGATTACTGGGTTTAGTTACATTTTAGAAACACTATTGTTCCATTAGATTCATAAACAATTGTTAGTGAAAGATCAAACAGAGATAATTACTGGTTTTTTGCACTTTTGGAACACAGATGAGCTGATTAGAAAAATCAAAAAAAAAATGAAGCAATAACAAAGCTTCTCTTAAGCAATGTCAAACATATCTTTCTTGTTTAACAGCATTTTGTATCTCCATCAATAATCTCGCCAATGGTCATATAATTAACTATGCTAATAACGCTTCTTTTAGTCTTTTTATTACTATTATTGCTGCGAACCTACTTATGCGCAATCCACTGTAATTAGTAATTAATCTGATGATTGTGTTGCCCTATGCAAACGTGAGATGGAGCATACCGATTCAACCACCCTGGCCTCGGTCTCCACTCTGCACGTTGTCGCTGCCATGTGCACGTGCAGCCTCCTGGACTGGGGTCTGCTGGCCCACAGCTGCCTTTGTGGGGACAGGGACTGGGAACACAGTGGCCCATGTGTCACCTGGTCAGCGTTGCCTGGCTGCTGTCAGCCCCTTTGCTTTGGGAGCACCTCCCGGTGCCCATACCATCTTTATTCCAGTAAAGAGGAAGATGCAAGACTGGGCGACTCGGACAGCAAATACTGCAGTGAAACACATCGCTGAGTACTTAATGTGGAAGTATTTCTACTCCAGTTTGGTGTTTCACATGGAAGCCATTTCTTTCTCACTTTCTAAACATTGCCTTTGATTCTTTTTTCTTTAAATCCCCAAATTTTCCTCATCTATTCACCCTTGTTTACTCTGGCAATCTTGTAATGCTAACATTTGCCAACATCCCACATTTTTTTTTTTTCCTTAGCTTAGAATAGGAAACAAATGTGATAGCGTTTATTGGCAAGTGGTGATGTTCTTGTGGCAATCGTTGCGCTAAGCACTAACAGAGAGGGAGAGGTGAAGAGAACTGAGAATTCCCACTTGAAAGCAACCCCTTTTGTTGTTTCAATTATCGCTGGTGGCCCTTTGGTATTAAAACTGCCACCAGTGGTTTTTTTTGCAGGGTGTACACAGAAATGGAAATGAAAATGTAAAATATCTTTTAAAGAGATATTGCAAGGCATGACTTAAGCACCTGAACCTTGGAAATCCAGTCTTCCCTTGGCTTTGTCTTCTTATCATCATTCCCTGCTGCAGCGATGCAACAGTAGGTACTGTTCTCTCAGTCTCAACGCGCACTGTGACTATTCTCCCCATTTCATAGCACAGCTGAAGGTTCCTGAAATTCACTATTAGAAAACGGTGTGCTTGTGTGTCCCTGGCATCGTTTTTTATCCTTCTCTAGACAGGAGTTGGAGCAGGGCGTTCAGCAAGCAGATACGGGAGCTGTCAAGAGCCCAGTAGACTGTGCGGTGGCTGCAGGAAAGTGGTATTAACTCAGCGAGTGGAAAAAGTAGCTTTTAATGTTTTGTAATCACATGTAAGTGTAAAAGCTGAAGGCACAAATCAGGTTTAGGGGAGATAGTGCTGTTCAGAGCTAAAATTCATACTAAAAGGCAAAAATATTTTTCCATCCCGCACTTAGAACATGGAGCCTAAACCTGCCTAATCCCTGCTCCACATAATCACCCAAAATACCTGTCACAACTCTATCTATCTGTATGGAGCTGGAGATATTTGACACTTTGTAAGTGTCTCTGAATTATCTGTCTTAGCAACACACACCTCTGCTGAGCTGTGCAAATACGGCAAAAGGTAGGGTTCTGGTGAAACCAGTATTTACACACTATCTCGGTGTTGGAAGTAATTAATCTTCAACTGTATGAGGCTCTTTGTGATGTAAAGCAAGTGCTGACACTTTTGTGTAAACATGAAGATTAGCATATTTACAAACTGGTGGATGTTACTTTGATCAGTGGCTGCTTGCACTGGAAAGGCATGCTGGCATGCGGGTTTGCTCTTCATGTGACAAAGACATCTAATCCTTTTACACTATTCTCAGATCCATATTTAGAATTCTGACTTGTGTTTTTTATATCCACTTGAGCTCACTGTTTTGTTTGTTTAGCAGTGTTCATCCACTCTTTATACTCACTAGTGACTCATTCTAGTTTGTTTTCTTTGCAAAGCAAGCAGTAAAATTCCAAAGTAGTAAATGACCTGGGTGAAAAACCCTTAAACTCCTTTCAATTTAATTACTAAAGCAAATTGGAACCACTTGCAGCCAGGCTTTTTGATGGCCCGTATAAAGATCTTCACTGTTTTCCTTTTTACTTTTAAGTGAGTTAGTGTGAAAATTAGCCAATGCAGCTCCAGCCTGCTCCAAATGCTATTGCATCAAGACTTTTGTTTCTGTGTATGTTTAAACTCATCTGGAAGGCTTTGAAAGAGGCACCCTAGATGCTTGATTTTGTTCATTGTAATTTAATGGTAAACTGTAAACAATACATAATTCATTTTAGTGCAAATGATATCTCTAAACTGGTTAGTGACGGGGGATCTTGTGGTAACAAGATAATGACCTGAGCAGGTTAGAACAGGCTGGGTCTTATCTTTTAAGAAGGATGAAATAATGTTATGACATTGTCAGCACATTGTCTAACATGCTAGGATGCTACCAGCTCATTACTTATGTGCAACCCATGTGCCTGAGTAAACGATTGCAAGATTGGCCCTTCTAGGTGTAGATGCGTTGGCAAGACCAAACATGCCAGGTGACCGCAGAACAACAGGAGAGATGTGTGTAGCCGAGGTGGGCCCACGCACGCTTGCGGAGGTAGAGCTGAGACTGACTGTGTTCGGTGGGTGGGGTGCCGCTGCTGTTCTCAACACGGGTGCCTCCATCTGAACACGGAAAGCAAATCTGCTCAGCCTACCCACGGTCATTGGAGACGGGAGAGACGGGTCTGCTTGGTCTTGGAAGCTTTCCTGCTTTCCTCTGGCAACCTGGCACTTTGCCTCCATCCCCAGGCACACCTGTTAGCTTGTCAGAGATGAGGAAACGCCTTCTCACCAACCTACTGTCTTCAAGAAGGTGTGAGGTTAAGCTCAGACTCTTTAGGCACTTGACCTGGCTCCTGTCCACGCACTAAAACCTCCGATCTGATTTTAGGGCTCTGACTCAGTTTCCATTTGGTAACAGCTCACAGTGATAATTGCACATTTCAGAGTCTCAGCTGCCACCCAGCTGTTTGCCCTTATGGCACAACTGGAGAGGCTGCTCCAGCTTTCTACCAGTGGTTTAAGCTAATATGGTGGTCTGTACAGTTGAGATGCTGAGAGCGTCCCCTTCCACCCTGCAGTACAGAGGTGTAAGTGCTCCTGGAGGAGCACTGGTGGCAACAACTTCGGTGAGATTGACTACAACCCTCAGTGGCTGTTGTCTGCCTTCCCCAGAGCTGTAGGCTGTCATGCAAAATGAAAAGAAAAGCAAATCTCTGCCATCTCTCTAGTGTCTTTCAAATGGATCGCTGATATAGAATTTCCTGTACTAAAGGATCCCACCAGCTTTCCTGCCAAGCAGGACATCTATGCTCACAAGGTTGGCCTGAGGCTCTTTGGTGGGATATTAGACATTTTACTCTGTCAAGAAGCAGCTGTGAATAACGCATAAGAAAGGCATGTAATGATGCCTTGCGTCCTACTTTCATTTTCCAGGGCTAGTGTCCCAGGTGCACCACTGAGGGCAAGGTTAGCGTTTTCCCCTTGAAATACTACAGGCTGTAGTCTGCAGTCACACAAATTTAGAGAAAGTTTGGTGGCATGGAACTTCCCCCTTTGTATCTAACATACGAAGGATAAAGACAGGATCTGCGTTTTGATTTCTTGTTAAGCGAAGTAAGCGGGTGAAGTGCTGAGAAAAGAAACTGATACACTTTTCTTGCGTTACTTGCAGAGCGTCACAGGTATGTTAGATCTATTACTGATTAAAACTCTTGTTAAACCGAGGATCAAAAAGAAAGCTCGACACCTCATTTAGCTCTTTTTGTGACTGGATTAGCCTAAACAGAACAACTTGTCTATACGGGAACGGCACACACATTTAATTTTAAAAATATTTTCCTATCTAAACAGAGAAACTGTGAGTACAGCGTATAAGTAAGGAGGAGGAAAATATTTTATTTGATTGTGGTGATGAAAAATGAAAAATTATTGGGTGAAATCTCGACCCCACCAAAATCAATAGAAGTTTTTCCATGGTTTTCAGTGAAACATACTGTATTTCCTATCGACTTTTAAGGGAAGAAAAAAACAACTTCTGCAAGTTTTATTGTTACTTATTTAAAATGGGATAGCTGGTTGCACATTTATTAACTAAAATAGTGTATTAACAGAAGCCTTCCTAAGTATATATTAATCTCTGGGGCTTACTGAAAGCTTTCAATATGTCTGGATTGCTTTTAACTTAATAAACAGATTAGAAGACGTGTAGTTAATATACTAAACAAAGTGGGATGTCAGTAGTTTTACTCTGAATGCCATCGCTTGTGTGTTAAATTTTTCCACGTTGCGAGTGTTCAGCACTTCTGCAACTTAAACTCACAAGCAGACGGGAAACACTTTGCAGCCAACACTGGAATACAAACCTGGATCCTTCAGGCATTCTGTCTGATTCCCTCCTGTTTCTCCTGTGTGCTGCTAAATCAGGGCGATGGAAGAGCCCATCTCCAAGCTGCTGAGCCTGAGCTGTCTTGCAGGCCAGACCCAGACATAGCTGAGCATGACCACAAGCAAGCAAGCAGGCTCCGAGGCTTGGGCTTATAGCCTGATGAGGAGCTGAGAGTGTGGAGGAAATTCCTACAAAGGTTGCAAAAAGGGAATGGAGTCTCAGGGCTACAGCGTAACTGCGAAGCTGCAATAGTCCCGGAGCTCAGGATTTGGGGCCGGCAAGCTGGTTATTCAGCTCTTGGAGCCCAGCTGTGAACATCCTATGAACTTTGATGTTTTTTATGTTGTCCGTGGCTGTGTTGTAGTAGGCAGGACTGACCCTTTTATGCTCTCACAGGTCTTTTTTTTCTGACAGTTTTATGGGCATAAATAGATAAAAATCTTCATTTTAGGAAAAACATGTATTTAGGAATTTTAGGATACTAATTTCATGTTGCCCTAGAGCATTTTCTGCAAAGGTTGGCATGCACGTACTATTTCTGGTGATTAAAGCAGAGTATTTTGACTTTACAGTGGCATCTTCAGAATAAATCTGTCTCCAAATGATTTATGCATGCCATTAGGATTTAGTGTTGGTAGTTGTCCTGGGAAGCCTGATCTGGTCTTTCAAGAGTTGCTTTAGCTTTATCAGTCCATTTACATGTGGTCATATTTCAACCTCCAGGAGCTTTAAAATGTTTAGTACACAGAACACAAATTTAGGCCTGTGTTTGTTTTTATTAGTGGAACCTCTTTCCTTTCTTCAACATTCTCAAATGTTCCCTGGTTTAAGTTGAGTTATCTAAGGTAATCCACTCTTGCCCTTACCAGGGATATTCCACTTTGTTCATAAGCACATAACATAACTCTAGTCCCCGGTGATTTCATTGTGAAATTAAAACCCAGACACTCATCCAGATGTCTTAGAAGATAAGGGCAGGCCTAATCCATATGTCACAGAGGACTTGAGGAGCAGGAATTCACCTATACATCATCACGTTGTTATTAGCCTGGACCATGGCAAGCCCAACACAAACATTTTCCACAGGGCTTGCATTCAGGCTTGGCAGTGTTAAGAAAATACCCTCCAGCGATGTGTTATTTTAGGCTGAAACAAAAGTAGACATGAATGGCAAGAGGAACAGAGAAGTATTGTTTTTATTTTCAATGTGAACCCCTAACTTGTGTTAAATGAAAATCTAACCAACTAAGATGTAAATACCGTGTTCAAATGAGCTATCAGATATCAACACATTTATTTTGTGATGGAGTACTGATGCTTGTCTTAGGCACTGTGGGAAGGGCAATTTAGATAGTAGAAGCCAAAAGCTTTATCTGATTAAAACTGATATGATGATTGATTTTGACAGAGAGAAATCACTTCCATTGCAAAAAAGAGGGCAACAAAAACATTGTGCATTTATCATTAATACGAACGGCGGCACTGAAATTAGAAACAAAATGTGGCCCTATGAACTATTTTTTGCAGTTCCGCCTCGGAAGTCACCCCCAAAGCTGCCATAACTATTTTGTAAAATCCATGGAAAACCCTTAGGGTAGGGACTAGAACCCACCTCTCCGGGAGGTGACCCAGCCTGCACAGCCGCCCATTTCTGTCTGTTCCTGCCTTCGCTTGCTGCCTCCCCATCTTGCCCTGGGAGCACTCCCAAAAGCGCGTAGAGAGACATTACAGGATAAAGATGAGACCGAGTTTGTGATTAAAGCATTAAACTGGGAGTTGGCTGGTTTGAGTTCAGCTCCTGCCTGTGCCACAGATGTCCTGCGTGGCCATGGCACACTCTGGTTTTGACAAAATTCATCCCTGTGCCGAGAGGCAGCTAGAGGCTTGGATCCCCTCCGCTGCTGGGGGACAAACCAGGCTTACCCACTGGTATATTTAGAAAACTCTAATGGCACGTAAGCTTTGTGGTGTCCGTCAGCAGAGGGCTGAGCCTCTTGTTTACCGCCAGTGCCTCAGGGATCCCTCCTGCCAAGCAGGAAAACTGCAAGGTTAATCACATTAACGTTAGTGAAATACTACTGTAATGTAAGGGACGCATAGGATATGTCTATTAGACAGCTTTCAAACCAGCTGCCCAGAGTTTATGCACTTACTGAATAGTCTGAGTCTCACAAGCATGAAAAAGCGCCCTGGAAAAATCTTCAGGAACAAAGAATAAGCTTTATTAACGAATTCCGAGGGTTGATTTTCTTCTCTTTTTTTGTTGTTGTTGTTTGTTGTTTTTTTTTAAAGTAAAAATATCAACTGTAAATTCATGCAAAGGTATTTATGGAAACAAGACTAGAAGAAAGGGGTCCAGAAAAATGGCAGGACAGAGAAACACTTTCTAAAATGGAATGTGGGTTTGATTTTTTTGTTTTGAGAAGCAATCCAGGATACCCTAACAGAAAGCAGAGACGCATTTCAGCTGGGGTCTCTTTGTGCAAAATGCAATGGCAAAGCAGTTCAAGACCAGTTCATCTGTGTGAAAATATGACCCTGTATGAGGCTGGAGGTCAATGAAACCACTGTTGATCTGCTCAGGGCATGCTGGTCACTGCTTTAGGGTCACTTTGATTTATGTGCTTGGATTTTCCTCTTCCAGAAGAATAAAATACAGGGGACTGTCTCTTAGTTGACTCTCATTTGTTGTTGTAGGCGTGCATTTTTCTCAGAAATATGCACTGCATGAAAAAGTCTGATAAATTTAATGTAAGGATGTAAAGTGACACTTTCATGGAAGATGAATGTATTCTCAGTCATAATTAGAAAAAAATCCTGAAAACCATGGCTTTTTTCTGGTTTCTTTTAAGCAATAGAAGAGCTTGCCATCTCTCTCTGGTACTTAATTGTGTCCTTATTGTGGTTTGAGTGTTTCACAGTTTTTATGGATTTACTTTTAAGATGCTTGTGTGAAGGACGGAATTAATGGTAACACCATTTAATGGATAGGACAGTAGAGGCAGACTCAGTGATAAGCTAAAAGAAATATGTAGCAAACCAAAAGGTTAATAATTATTTACAGCTCTAACTCCTCCTACGCAACTTCAAAAGTAAAATGAATGGAAACTTTAGATTTGCTTTCTTAGTGCAAAAATTACCACTGCTTCTCTGCTGAGACGCCTTGGGAGCATTGCCATAGGTGGTCACAACTCCACAGAGAATTTGGGGCACGATCTTCAGTACCTCTTGAACTTTGGCAGAGACCTCCAGGCCTTCATGGTGACTCTGTGGACATCAGCTCTGGCTTCCTGAGCATTTCACTGGCAGGAATTGCTGCCAAATAACTTCTGCCTGCTGTGCAGCTGAGCGTGGCACAAAAGGTGGAGATCCAGAGCTCTGCTGGAGGCATTGGGAGGCACAGCCCTGCCTCTGACACGAGGAAGGTGCGACAAAACGTCCCAACACCAAAAAATTTATCCCCTACTTCACTTCACATCATTAATTACAGGGGGCATCTGAGTTAATATGGCTGGATTTTATTTTTTTTTCTAGTTGTCTGCGGTACTGCAAACCTCAGCACTTCTGGCTTCTGTGTCACTTGTCGTTCCATTGGTGAAAACAGTCCTTCGCTATAATAATTGCTATTCTAAGTATTTCTATCAATCAGGACTCCTTAATTTGTCCTATAGGACTCTCTAACCCCTTCAAACTTTAAAAAAAACACTATTAATGAAGGTCACTGCCACCTGCTTTGCATGTGAGTGCTGAGAGCCAGTGGTGAGGAGCAGATACCTGGGAAGACGTGTAGCTTGGAGCTCAAGAACCACTGCTCGCCCAGTGCATCAGAAAGTATGTTTTTATTAATGCTGACGAAATTTTGCCTTGTTCTTTCTCTACCCTCTGATGAAATACATTTAAAATATACCCATGCCTTTACTTGTTTCATCTCCGAAGTGTTAGTTCCACTAATTTTGTAGCTACAAGGGAAAATATATGTTATCTATGGAGGGTGGGAAGAACAGGGGTAATACTGCAGAAATGTAACATATTTCTTTGTCATTGATACCTTACTTCAGATGAGCTATTTAGTCAGAATTATATCTGCAGAAGTGTTCAGAAGGCACAAATAAGTGGTTGAGAAAATATGAAAAGTCACTTTGTTCAGATATATACACACCAATTTCACTGACGCTTCCGTTATTCAATCTAAATACCAGTTTAGAAGCAGAATTTGAACGTGAGTGACCAGACAGCGCATCTGTGACTGTGCTGTAACTTCACCGTTGTACTTCTTGCAGTGCTTGTTAGGGAGTTTTGCAGAAACCCGAAACATCGGCTTTCAAACAGTCTGTGAACAAAACATGGGACTAGAGAGGCCGTAATTACGAAATGTTCAACATGCTTCTCGGTACTTGTTCCTCGGAATAACTGCTTCACAAGCCTTCTCCTTCAAGACGTCCTTAAGGCTGTTTAATACCTCTTAGTTGACATTTCTGTCAGCACTCAGCACTGTGAAGAGTTGCTGAACTAAACCATATTAGCAGGTCCTTACGATTATTTGTAAATGTTGGGATACTCACAAGATTATTGCACTGGTACATTGCCTTTGGTGCCTGAGGGGAGCATGAGTTATATCTTATCTGCAGGAATAGCACTGAGGAGCCAGACCATCTTATGAGATGCTGTGGTGCTCAGCCCACTTCCAAGCCCATCACTGGGATTGTCAGGGTACAATTTATATCAGCGAGCAGAATGGACATAGCCTCTAACATTAGAGTTTCGCGTGAATCTAATGCATGGGAAATGGATTTTTTTCTTTCTTAAATGGATAAAAATATCTTCTCATCTGAAACCTTAAACCGATGACATTTCAGAATTCCATTTGGAGAGATGGAAAAACAGATGATCTGTGTTTTTTAAAACTCTTTCTGATAGCTGGTGCTTCTTGCCTATACACTTTGTTGAAGTATTACTGACATAAAGCATTTCAAACTTTTGACTACGTATCTGACTCCAGTAAGGTTTGCCTAAATCGTCTGTATTTAACTAAGGAAAACTACTGTTTTCTGAAACTTATTAGTCGGGGATTGTCGGGTCTGGAACCTGGAAGCTAGGTTCTTAAAATTTCAAAGAAGTGGTCCGGTTTTTAAAAGCTCTGAGCAACCTCTGAGTGCCATGGAAATTGTCTAGGGTTTAAAGCTCTGGGAAAAGGTCAGGCTGGTTGTTTTGTAACCTAAATTTAAGCTCCTACGTACTAAAAATGCCAAGGAAGAAATATCCCATATCACAAGCCAGTTCTTTAAAAAGAGACATACTTTTAACAACTGCTTAATTGAAAGCAAAGCTCATTTTCAATATGATAGGAACATATTTATGTTTGTGATTATGCTGTCTGTGTCATTTCCTACTTAAAAGGATGTCAATTACGGACTAACTCTACACTGGCTCCTAAAGTAGAAAATAGAATTTCTGTTATTCTTTATAGCTGTATATCTATTTATCTATTGTCTATCTGGTGCTGGGGGCTGCTGAGAGACCTGCTGGCGTACCTGATGGATCTGACAACGGGAAAGACTGTCACGAAGCACTCTCAGCTCTTCCATGCCAGGGCATTGCAAGGGGAGGCTGCAGGGAGCTTCCGTCTGACCGTAACGTGAGAAACTCAATACTGTGCATGTTGCCTGTGGTGGAGGCTGAAAATTAAGGGTGTTATCTCACCAAAGAGCCTCACTGATGGAGGCTCCACTCAAGACTGCAGCTCCTAATTCATTCTGGGCTGAGCGTGAAGGCTTCCTACCTGTAACGGGAGTGAAACCCTGCCTCGCTTCTGCTTGGGGTTCTGCTGTGGCGTTCGGTGACAGCGGGTTTCGTCACCGGACGGTGTATCCGGACATGGGCGTGGGAGAGCGTGAGCTGAGCTGAGGCACTGAAACCATGAGAAGGGGAGCAACGTGGAGGAGATCACATGTGGTAGAGGGAGTGGAGACAGAGGTAATCACTTCTCCATGCAAACGCTGCCTAAAAAGGGGTCTTTTGAGTGGCAAAAGGGTTTCAATACCTGAGTTCCGATTTTATCTCTGTATTTACTTATGTTTGGGTTTGTTTATTTATGCTTTATCATCTGAAGCATGGTAGAGGGATGCTTTGTTCTCGGTTAGGGTAATTACTGTTGTAATACAGGATCAGAGTATAATTCCGATTGGAAGGGACCTTGGTGCATTACAAGTTTTTTTGAGCAGAAAGGGAGCTCAGACCAGGTTGCTCAGGGCTTGATCTAGCAGGACCATGGAAGCCTGCAAGTATGGGGACTTCACAGCCTCTCGGGACACCCCCTGCCCTGTCTGGATGACCCCAGGGAAGAGTTTCTTCTAGTGGCAGCCCTGGGAATAAGAGCCCAGTCCTGACTGAGCATGCTGGCCACGCTGTTCTCAGCCCGTGCTAACGCTGTCATCCCTTTGCCTGTTTCCATCCGAGAGTCACTCCTGCTCAGCTGATGTGGTTACTGCCATGAGGCAAGTACCGACTGCATGGCCGGCATTCTCAGAAAGAGTGTGTGCCTTTCATTTTTCTCTTCTTTTTCATGAAATTGTTAATAAACTCATTAAGATATTGGAATAAAAATTTTGTTGGTGGGAGGTCCTCAGATACTGAGGTCCATTTTCAAAATCACACAAGCCCAAGTTAACTTTCCTTTCTATTTTCTGCTCTGATTCGTGCTCACGTCTGTGCTATGTTAGAACAGCTGCACTTAGAGATCACCAAACTCTTTTTTTTTTTTTCCTAAGGAGAAATGGAATAACATTGGCATCTCGATTGAAATTTCCTCTCTCAATAGAAAACAGGTCTGCTGTTCAAAGGGGTTTGAGTAAACTACTACAGGCCAGTAATAGCTGCTGTGATTCTGTAACTGGGGAAAATTTCACTCATTGCAGCACTGTGACCCCTGTGAAATCAATGATGCTGCACCAGTGTAGAAAAATGTTTGTCGCAATGATTTTCAAATGTCCAGCACGTCTGTGTGAAGCTGGGACTGACCTGCCTAGCTTTCTGAAGCAAGTTTCTGATGCTTCCTGGATATCTTCAGGAGAGGAACTGTAATAACCAGTGCTGTTTCCTGAAACTTGTTCAAAGGATATAGACTGATGTGCATTAAAAAAAAATAGCATTTTTGTTTTTAAATGAAAGGCAGAGAGACCAAGGCTGCTAATCCTAATGTTCTGGCTGCTCTGCAGGTTTTATTGCATGAGTTAAAGGTGTGTTTCTTTCCTCTTTGTGTTAATGGTTGTGTTGGTAAGGAGACCAACACACGCTTCACCCCAGGTACAGTTATAAATGAGGCATGTTTGTTCAGAAATGCCCTCCTTCTGAGCAGAATGTACTTGCCTGGCCTATATTTACCCAGAAGAAACTTGTCCAGATTTTCTGAACCAGAAGGAGACACGTTACCCAGAGGCCAGGACTGAAAAGCACCAGGTGTCCCAGGATTGCGTGCCGGGAGCATGACTTTGCACAGCTGGCCCAGGGGGGCACGCCGCGCCGTCGAGGGCATTTCTCACCAGATCGACAGGGTACTTCCAGCCACGGTAGCATGGCTTTCAGGTCCCCTTAGTTTTGACTTGCAAAATTGTCAGGTTTGCCCGTTCAAACTCTCTGTTTGATGTTTTCTACAAACTTCACAGCTCCTGGAGTCATATGAGAATCTTAGATATTACTAAAAGTTTTTAGGCTTCATAGGGATAGAAAAAAGCTTCTAGGCATGAATTTCAAATGCAAACTTCCCAAACAAATAAAATGAACCTTTACATTCATTGAGCTTTAACATCTCCTGGCTTTCTTGGGCGCGATTTCTGACTTGTGACTATTTGAGGCTGATAGCACTGCTGCAGACTCTTTGTGCATTCAGGCTGCATTTATGTTGCTTGGTTTGACGTATTCCTGGGAGACTTACTTCTGTTCTCTGTGCATTTAGCTACAGCCTGGACAGGGCAAGAGAGTCTATTTTTCAATTCATGTTTTTTCTTTCCCCTTACTTTAGCCTCAACCTTTCCATCTTTTAGGATAGTAATTTGACTATTATTCTGAAAAACACATTTGTTGTTGAGTAGAATTATTTGTGATAAGTCCTACAGATCACTGGACAAGTACACATTGACTGTACTGTACACACTGACACTGTACACATTGACACTGGATGGACTGGAGGGATATTTTTGACAGTAGCAGGCAAAGTATTAGAAAGAAAATTAGAACGTGCAATAGTTTTGAATCTACACGGTATGTTGCCTCCTCTTGAAAACAGGAGGAATGTAAAGCTTTCTGTGAATTTTAAAAACAAGTTTTTATTTATATTGTGAAAGACCTTGGTTAGAGATGTTACGGAAAGTAATAGGGGACTGAGGTTAACAGCTGAAGGCCAATGCTGTACCTGTGAGATCCTACTAGGCGGTCATCAGTTTTGTCACAGGACACAATTTTCCCAACTTCTACTTAAACTTTTGGTTTCTGATTAATACAAAGATATTTACTGATTTCTGGATCTTGGCCAAAGACTCTGAAGTCTTGTAAATTATATTTTACAAGTTTTCTAAAAGAGAAAAGACAAGAACTCTTTTCTCTGGCCAGGTAAATGTGTGACTCTAAGTGTATTAGAAGGATTCTTGAAGTGTTTTCCTTCACATGCGTAGCAGTCCCTGAAGTATACCCAAAGAACCACACCCAAGAAGATCTAAGGTAGTTTTGTTGTTTGTGCTATGCTGGAATTTTTTTGTTTCACGAGTGTTTGTCTAATAGGGGTGGTTGAAACGACCCTCTTAAAATCTACCGTTAAAACTTGAAATGACACAAGCCTGAATCACGCAAGCAAAAGGGCATTACCTTGGATTTATGTGCTCGAGTCTCTTGGCACGGGTGGAACACCCAGAAACCAGAGTTTGAATCAGTAGGAATGCTCCCAAATTCTACAGGTGTGTTACTGTAGACCACAGTCTGAACACGTCTCCCTTCTTTCCTACCCGACGGTAGACTCATATTGGAACATGTCCAGTGCTTTAATGAATTACAAACCTGTAAAATATTTCTTTCCCTCCGCCCGTGGTAGCTGCTCTTTAACCTGGCAGTGAGACTGGGTACAAACAGGCGCTTGAGACCGACTCATGGGCGAACACGCTGTGCGTGGAAACAGGGGCTGTGCCACGGAGCTGGTATGCTACACCTCGGCATCATACCCGAACATGGTGCCGAGGGATGCAGAGAACCCCCATGGCTGTGCTTAACACCAACCACACGTGTGGGAGTTTCTTGCCAGAGCAGGTGGGCAAGAGCAGGCTCAGCCGGGAGCGAGGGAGAGGGCTCGGGGCAGGGTCAGGCAGGGAAAGGCATTCCCAGCATTTCTGCTCCTGTGTGGCACGGGGAGAGCGGTGCCAAACAACACATGTGCCGTTGGCATCGCCGATGACTTGTGCTTCTGTAAGTCAGGAACTGTTCCACCCAAGCCAATGGCACCTCATTAATGTTAAACCGATGTGAATAAAAGGCGACTGGGACGTATATGTTTCCATACCTTTATACCACTAGGTCTGATTCTACTTTTGCTCACACCAGTTTGATATTGATATGATTCCTCTGGCTTCCATGACATGAATCTGTATTTAACCTGGTCAGCAAGATCTCAGTCAGCTTCAAAAATGTGTGCCTGGAGCTGTTGGGAAAGGATGGGTCTGTAAAAGAAGAGCAGAAGAAGGGAGGTAAGAATAGCAAAGGGATCAAGGAGCAGCTCAAGGATGGAGCTTCATATTTCTTGTCCTTCTTTGCCTACAGTTTGTTGCCTCTGTCAGTGAAAAATGGGAGAGATGAAAGAAGGGAATGTCTCTTGAGTTAGTGGTTGTCTTCGGGCTGAGTGAAGCCCTGGGGTAGAAGCCCTCCCTCTTTCCCTCATTTCAGCTGCTCTTTGTGTTGGCAAAAAAACCCCTTCTTTTTTTCCAATACAAAATAGGAAAGAACTACAAGGAAACTGAGCAGATTATTTTTTTCCAGTTTGCCTTAGGGTTTCCTGGAATTTTTGCTACTGTACATTTATTTAAAGTAACCCTATCTGTTTAAATACATGCTGATCTTTGGTTGCTCTGAGATCAGAATCAGCCCCCAAGAACGCCTTTTGCTCTCAGTCGTTTCTGTATCGCCCGTTCTTCCTCCTCACCCCCACCGCGCCGACCTCCCTCGGATCGGGTGACAGTAGGATAAACTGCAACATATGTGGTCCTGGGCAGAAAGCGCGTTGTGATCCGAACCGATACAGAAACTGTGATCTGTTGTCAATCTCCTCAAGGATGACGAAGCAATCTGTTTCCAAATGAAGGTAGATGTAAGATAAACTCTTTGACTACTATTATATTTTTCTTGGCGGTAACCGGATGCTGTTACCGCATTGTGGCTTTGTCGCCACCAATTATGAACTAAAATAACATCAACGACTGCAAAAAGTGTCGTGATCCAAAACTCCCATGCCTCTTCCCAGTGACGTTGCCAATAAATAAAATCAGCTCCAATGATTCATTAATACGTGTTTAGTAAGACTTTGCGAAGTTAGATCAGGAGCTCAGAGAGATGTTTGGAAATAAAGGCTCAGTCCTCCAGTGTCTCACCCAGATGAACCACCTCCTTAATTTTGCTGAAACAATACATGCAGCTAAAGGTTTGCTAGAGCTCTGGGAAGTTTTTTGTTGTGCCCACTATTTAAATATTCTGTGCAATTATGTACCCGAAATGAAAACAAATCTTTTATAGTGAAACTTAGGACGTTATGCAATAAACTGAAATTTATTGTTTAATCCTCCAACCAAGCTATTGCACAGCAAATGGAATTAATTAAGATTTTTTTGTTGGCTGTCTCAATTTCACAATAAACATATTTTCATTTGAGCAATGTCGTGTATATCATGAAAATATTTCAAGGAAAAATAAATTATTCAAATGGAGCAGCTTTGTTGTAAATCATATTGCAATTTTTTTTTCTTAAATGTAATTTATATCAATATCATTCATTAGAACTGGTAAAATACTGAAAGCTTTTTAAGAAGGTAAAATGATTTACTTTTTTATTGTCTAGACTATATGTAAGCCGTTGCTAATTAATACTGCCCTTTCTGATGGCTTTGCAACAGGCATAACTCAAACAAACCTATTATAAATGATTTTTCAATGTAAACTTCTAACAGCGTAGCCTGAGGGCTTGCTCAACATAAAAGTACAATTTAGAAAACATAAGTTTTAACTAAGGTCAGGATATATCAGGCAATGATGGATGTACATGTAAAAACATCTGACTGTGGAATGACAACGTTTTCTTCAAGACTAAGCAAAATGTTGGTGGCATTGATAAGAAGAATGAAAAATAGCCTTCAATGAACTAGCTAGAAGGTTTGGGTTTGGGGTCTGGGTTGCTGGGTGCGTTTTTTTTTTTGTTTGTTTTGGTTTAATTCAGAGTTTTGCCAATCAAAGTTCCAGGGATGCTGCAAACAATACAGTCTGAGGTTTAGTCCTATTTTCTACAGCAGGCCCATGAGAAAGTCAGACTTTTCAACGTCTCGGGTCTCAGCTAGAAATTAGCCCCCTTTCTTTCTTTCTTTCTTCTCATAGCTGCTAGCCCCTCCGCCGTGGGACTGCACCGCGTGTCCTCCTCCACCTGCACGTGGTGCGACACGGACTGCTGGTGGTGGCATCTGGCTCAGCTGGCTTTAAGTATCCAGCTACTGAGTGGAAGATGTCATGGCTCTACGGTGCAAAGCGCTGATCTAGTATATCCTAATGTCACAGGTTTAATCTTCACCATTTTGGATGGGTTACGTCTGGGGAGAAGAGCTCTGTTTGAATAGGTGGTGGTTGACTGCTCCATGCTTTCTTTAAGACTATTCATCCTTATTGTCTGTCTTTCAACAGCCTGAGTGAAGCTGGCTCAAGCTCGCATCATGCGCTGTATCTAATTTGGTAGAAGCAGTCACATGGCCATGGTGTGATCTGTATCAGGTTTGTGCAGCCGAGTCATCTGGTACCAATTCTTGCAGAGTGAAGGCTCTGTAGCTGTAGACCCTCACGTGTTCCTGGAGCTCCTGCTCCTGTCTTGTAACTCATTTATCACAGTCTTGCCGTAGCCCTGCTTCTCCACCATCTCCCCAACTCACCTGACGCCTCTTCTGTAGCTCGGGAACGTCTTTTCCCAGACACACGAGTCACCTCATCCTGGACTCAGCAGCCCAGTAAGTCACACGAGCTTTGTAAATGATTCTTGAACCGCTCACTTTTTGCTGTAGACAGCATAAGCAATCAGAGGTTGTTGGTACATCTCACTCCTCCTCCTTTGATAAGTCTGTAACTTCACCTCTCTTCACACGTGGTGTCTCCACAGCCTCATGCAAAGAGGTCGGAGAAGATTGTTTTTTATTCTTCCCTCAGCTGAAAACTGTTGTCCTGGTCATCAACACACCACCTGCTGCTCCTCCACCTGCAAGGCATAATGAAAGATGGCCAAAGACATGACCATGGTTTCACAAAGTGTGGATGGAAACTGTATGCTGGAGCTGGGTCACCAGGTTATCAGCCAGGCTCGGACTGAAAGTTTGTCGTTTTGTTGAAGTAAAAACTAATTCTGCTGATGAAGTAAAGGATAATTAATTTTATTTTTAATGAAAACACTGCCTTTTTCTATATTTATTGGAATTCCAACCTTAGTGACCATATAGTGTATGTGTATAGTTGTTGGTGAAACCCATTGGGTGCTACAGGGAAAAACAGACAACTACATTGTAGTTGAATTAGAAACATCTATAGCTTCTGCTATCATACTACTTGTTCTCTCTCCTTGTGAGCGAAGTTGTTCCACTGATGTGCGCTCCCCTCTTTTTTCTTGTCATCTATAATTACATTGAAGGGATTAATAATCATACACTTTACCCAGCGTCTGGGCTTGCTGACAGGGCGTTGTTTAATGAGAGCACCATCAGTGTCCTGGCTCTTTGGGAGAGCCAAGGCAGCGCTCGCGGTGGAAATCATGGAATATAAACATGTGGGAGCTTAAGCACTCTTTAATAACTCCTTCTGCTTGTTTGGTTAGCAGTTGTGATGATTTCTGTCCGTTGTGCCTGCCTCTGCTGCTGTGGAGGCATGGTTATTTATGGTGCCAGAGGAGGTTGTGATCTCTTTATATAAACTTGGGGACAGAGGTAGAATATGGTAAGTTCTGAGTCATAGTAAGCATTTTAGTTTTGCAGGTCTAAGGCCAAAACCAAACATCCACAAACAGGAAGCATAGGGTGGATATTTTTCTCTCCAAGTTTTAAATCATTAAGAAGTAACTGTTGATATCGGTATTAACCATTAGATCAAGAATTAGCCATTAGACTATAATAAAATTAGGATACTAATAAAGATACCGATGTGCCAAGCGTCTAGAAAAGCTGTGGCTCTGTTACATAGGCACGCCGCGTCCTGCCTGTAGCTCTTATTGCTGCTGGAGTATTTAGATTGTATTTGCTAATGGCCGGATGGTGTCACAAAATGGCACCCCCTGTGTGGTGGAAACCACCACTTGAGTATTTCCTTCTCAGAGGTGCCGTGGGTAGAGGTGCTTTTATGGAGCTTGGGACCATCGAGCTTGGTCTGAAAGAAAAGGTAGAAAAGGAAGGTCTCAGCTGGGTACGACGCACAGCGCTTGCAGCACTGCAGTCCTCGCGTGCTATGACTTTTGCAGCACTCACAAAGCTTTTAGCGAGCACTTGACTGCCTTTCGTCCCCCAGCAGTGTCCTGGACTGCTTTCCCTGGCAGGGAACATGGACAGTTTCCCTCTGGGAAGGGCTCAGCCTCACGGCAGCAGAGAGCACAAGCCCAAACCCCACTTTTCCTGTTCTCTCCTCAATGGGAGTCTGCAGAAGCCGTGCCCGGTGGTGGGTCGTGGCTGCGACTTTCCTGGGCAGGGAGGGAAAGTGATAATCCCTTTGTGCCAGCGTTTAGCACCCGCTGACAGTGTGCCCTGCGTGCCGGGGGATTAGCGCAGGGGACAGAGCTACGCTGCCCAGAAATTTTGCCGTAAGTGAAATAAATCAGGAGGGAGCCTGAGCGCCTGTTGACATGTGTTTGGACAAGGGCTTGGCTGGTCCTCAATGCTGTGACCAGCGTTCCAGATGCTGGTGTTTGTCCTGAGTCCTGGCCCAAGGCCCCAGAGAAACACAAGTCGTGCTCTGCTACCCAGTGCCTCGTGGCATGGCCATGGCACCGCCTTGGCGCGCTGCCTGGGGACAGGCTGCTCTCAGCTGCTTGTTTTTGGGGGACCTGGACTCTGGTCCCAACTCAGGATACACCATCCGGTGTCAGCCTCCCCTGGGGCAGCATCCTCTCCTCTAAATGCACTGATGAAGGACCCTGCACAAGGTTGCCCAGACCTTATTAAAGAGGGAAGTGGTGTTCCCAGGACCTTATTAAGGAGGGAAGCAGTTTTCCTTCAGATCTTCTGCCGATAACCAGCATCTTACCAGGCAGCCTGTAAGGCACTCTGTCCTCTTGCATTATGCGAATGATTCAGATTTTTGCATAATATGTTTAATTTGTAACTTATGTATGCGGTAATTTGGGAGACATTTGAGTAGGACATTTCCTTTTCTTGTTACTGCTAGTGCTTGGAATGAGGAAAATTTGTGCTTTCTCAAGTGACGTGCATGGGGAAGCCAAGGGCTCAGGCTGTGGGGCCAGCGGTACGTTCGACAAAAGTATATATTAATGTGGAACACAAGGCAAGGATTTTTTTTTTTCCTTTTCTGCACCTGCTTTATTTTCCAACGAGAGAAGGTGCCCTTGAAAGACAAGAGTAGTATTTTTTGAACAGACTCCCTTTTCCACAGGTGAGTCAGTTCAGTGGGCTCTTTTATGTGCTTCCACGGGGCCGGCTGGGGAGGGGGAATGGGCTGAAACAAGTTTTACTCCTGCCCTCCCAGCAGGAGCAAAGGGCTCCTGGCCTCCTTGTCTCCTTTGTTTTAGGGTGGGTTTTTAGATACCATTATTTATAATTTCTCTAATATAATTTCTATTGATTCTATTATATATTTTGTTTATTAGCTAATTAAATGAATATATTAGCTAAAATTATTACCTAATTTTATTTATTATATTATCTATTATAATGTATATTATTTTGTATTTATAATTTTTATTTCTCTTTTTTCAGATGGTTAGAAACTGTCCAAATATGAAGAAATACCAAGAAACAAATATCTAGGGCATCCTACAGGAGTCATTAGTCCATCACCGACCTTGTGCTCTTTTAACAAGACTTGCTGATTTAAGGGTAGCTTAGAAGGGTTAGTCTAGATGTTGCTCCTCATGTCTACACACACACACAGAAGCATAATGGCACCCGAAGTCCAGAAGGCCCAACGATGTCTGGAGGCTGGAACCAAGACCCAAGCATCACCTACCGCAGCGCCATCCCTGTTGTGCAATGGTAGTTCATTGCATCAGCAGACTTTTAGTGTGCCAATACCAACCCCCTGCTGTCCTGACAGCCTCCTGTCTTCCTCTCCACTTAGTCATCTGGACCGAGCCGGTACTTCATCCCTGCTTTTTGCCCACTCCACGTTGGTGGTACTTGCCCAACATCTGCTCCGAGATGCCTTGCAAGGAGGTGCCCTGCAAATGACTGTGCGGTTTGCAGAATGGATTCCCTACTGACATTTTCTTGCTGTCAAATGCTGTTTGCTTTTACTTTCAGAACTGTCTGCATTAATAACGAGTGCCTCCACTTAGAAATTATTTCTTGTGCTCGTGTCAGTGCCACAGACAGCAGCTCCAGACCGGGTGAGAGAGAGACCTGCAATGACTCTATGGGGCAGCTCAGCTGGGGAGGGCCAGGCTGTCCTGGTAGCAGCACACCCCTGCCCGGGGTGAGGACACGTGCCGAAGGGCTGACGGCAGAGCTTCGCACTCTTGCTTCCTTCCCCTAATCTGGGCACAACAGGGGCTAAAGTCTTCACGACAAACAAAGTGCAAACTGATGTTATCAATACATTTGGGGCCAGGAGGAGATGTAACAGATTTTCATCTTAGAGGAGATATATCTCTCTGGACGTTACATTGGGAGTCACGCGGGAGGGCACCATGACTCTAGGCAAGACCAGTAGCAATGACCAGCAAAAGTAAATGCCCGCCCGCAGTTGCCTCTGCAGGGTACTTCTACGGAGAGCTGCAAATTTCCGTACCCTCCTGGCTGCCCTGCCCGAGACGATAAGAGCTCAAGTACTTCACAGCAAAAAGTCCTGGGAAAGCAGAACTATTTCTTGGGATAAAGGCTGGCTACACAGTTTGGGAAGATGAGCTTGTCAGGGATGCTGCTGCACTCAGGCTGAACCTGTGGGAAGCATGCCTGTTCCTAATAAACATTGTGTGTATTTATGTGGCAGTCATTGTACTTTGCAAGGAGGGAGTCACAGAAATAATTAGTTAAGAGCGTGAGGTTTTTGGCACAGATTCCCTTTCTCAAGTAGCTGTGATGTTCATATATAAGAAAAATTGATTTGGCATCTAGACAGGATTTCAGCACGCTCATGGTTATGGAAATCAGCTATGGGCATGGAGGAAATCCGTATATTGATTCATAAACTGACTTGATGACTTGTTCATGCTTTAATATTTTCATGGGCTTTTACCCAAAATGAAAATGTCAGTAGGTACCACTTGACTGTGCTACAGCACCATCTAAAATGGTGGGAAGAATGAAGGGAGGAAAAGGGATTTCCTATTAGACAGAAGCCTTTACTCTCTGTGCTAATTAATTTTTTTCCTTAACGATGAGGATTTTTTTGTCATTGCCCTTGCTTATTGAGTTAAAATGTGCACCTATAGAGAACCCAGAGAAAAATGATTTCCTATGAAAGACCTCCAGTTTCATGGACACTTCGTCTTTTGCAGGAGCGCAGGAAAGCCAACCCTCCTTCTGCTCACACAACCACATGCTGATACTGCTAGAAGTGCCACGGCCACGTGCATGTAATGGTATGAAAATAGTTTTACTTTGGTATCAGGGCAAAAGCCAGCATGACTTGCTGACTTTTTTTTTTGTGTCAGACTGGTTAGGGGGGTGTTTAGTCAGCATCAGCACCGATCCAAGGCTACCTCGTGAAAAACACCTACTAACACACCAACTCTTCATGAACGTGTTTCTCTGCAGGTTTAGAATCTTAATCCTTGAATAATGCCTTCACCTGCCTCATGGTTTTCTTTGGAGTCCTTCCAGCGCTGACCAATCTTCTTGACCCTATTTGACTTAAGGTATGTGAGCTTGAAACGGAGGCAGTAAGGCTGCTAGCCGCTATTAAAATGAATGGAAACTATGTCATGTGTAATTTTGTCTGAGATCCAGTGTGATAATGATACGCAACCAAATACCGAGGTCATTTGCAACAGCGTGCTTCCGTTGTGACGTCAGAAGAAATCAATGGGTGTAATGTAAGATGAGTCACAATGCACACACCGTGCCATAGCAGCGCTGAATTCTCTCCATAAATAATGTCTCTTTTGGCAAGACACAGGGAAAAAAGCCTGAAAATCTATACTATATTGAACTGCACAGTTCAGGAAAGAGGCCTTATACTACATTTTAGAACATGTAGGTTGTTCCTTGTGGACTAAATCTTCCCTTAAGACAGATGGTTACTCATTTCCACAAAATTTCTGCAAGTCTTTGCCGTGATTGAGGTGTAGGATTAAAAGCTCTCAGGGGCCTTGTTTGAAGCTGCTGTGTTTGGACACCACCTTACACACTGAAAGTGCTCGGGGAGGAACCAGGGAGATGGCTCGCTTACACTGTCCCAAGGTGGACTGCTAGAAACATGGAGCCATTTTCACATCCTCGGGAAGAGACAAGAAGGCCATTTTGTCGTTTGGTGATTGGCTTCTTGCTGCTGACTAAGTAGCCTGCCAAACTTGTAGCTAACAAGGGATTTAAATGTAGTTTGAAGGCAGCTTTTGTTTCCTTCAACTGCTATTTTATGAAAGATCCCTTAAAATTAATTGACTGATCAACTGAATAATTGATGCTGTCTCCGCAGCGTGCACCAGCCAAAACTGCTGGGTAGCGAGAGCGCTGGCAACTTGGTAGAGGCTGCTCTAAACCCTTCCGAGAACCTCTGCTTGCCCTCTCTTTATGCTCTTGGGTAGGAGAGGGCATGTTTAGTTTTCTGCTTACTCTATTCCCTTTTGTACTCGTTCATTTGCTAGGTGCATAAAGGAGAGAAGGTCACTTGTGCACATGGGATAAAGAGGTATTATGAATTCTAAAGTGTTTGCTTTATTGGGAAACGTGTAGCGAGCGGGAGAGTGCAGGAACATAATGTGTGAATTTTTAATGAATGCTGTGCCAAGTGTTTGTACGTATTTTTTTTCCCTACCTGTAGCAGCTTTATTCATTTGGGAGAGTATTGCGTACAAGATATTCTTTAGTAGTGTGCTGGCTGCTGTTTAGTTTTAATAAATTAAATCCTTTATATCAATGTAATATTCTTTAGACAAGCACTTCCAAGACAGATTAGAAATGAACTTAAGGGGATTAAAAGCTTCTCTTGCTAAAAACAATGTTTCAGATGAGAAATCCACTTATTTATGTCACTTTCAGTGGACTACATTTGTCTTTAATGTGTTGCTACTGCTAAAGAAAGCAGGGCTTTGCCCATGACTGCAGCCTTTCTGCTCTGCTTTACATACACAGCGATGTTGATTTTCTTCAGTACAGTAAGTTGCTTTGGGAAAGATTGATGGCTTCCCATAAAACTGCAAGTGACCATTTTCCTTCATATTTAGAGAAAACAAAGGATTTAATGGATCTGGCATTCTAAATAGCGTCAGTCGCTTTGTAAAATAGGGAACCGTGTGAATGGAAGGTATGAGCAGAGAGAAAAATCCGCTTTGATTTTCCCCTTGCTGTCTTGCAGCAGGCTGGAAACATCAAGTGGAAGGTTCTCGTTATCCGTGAAATCCTGGACATCTTGGGAGCAGCCTGGTTTGGCTGGTGCTGGCTTGGGTCTGTGCAGCAGACACGAGCTCGCAGGCTGCTCCCGCTAACTCGCACCAGGTTACCCCCTTCTGTATTAAATGCTTCTCCTAGTACGTGGTTCAACAGTATGTCAGACCCAGTGGTGGGACCTCCGGTACCAACCCAAAACCTCTTGAGCGCGTCGTGCAGAGATCTCATTTGGTACCGCCACTCCGCAGGGATCCAGATTGCCGTTGGGCAATCTGTACAGGAGATGGGTGCTGTGTGTCCATGCCACACCAGCTCTCTACTGCTCCATCAGTAGACGTCCAGCCCACGTAAACTGGGTGCTTTGGTCAACCCAGCAAAGCTGCAGCCGTGCCCCTCTCCGGAGCCTCGTCACGTGTGTCCTGCTGGATATCTGGCTGTGCACAGATGGCTGTGAACATTAACGGGACGCCTCTCAGACCTAGGCTCTGCTAGGGGCTTCTCATTAATCACCAACCAAGTCACACGATACCGACCTGGAAATGGCTGGCTGCCCCCTGATGCTCTCACACTGAGAAATTTCAACAGGGCAGGATCCACTGCTGTGGAATAAATGAGGAGGATCTCATGGGAGATGAACAATGAGAAGGTTGAATATCCTGAGTATTCAGACAACTTTAAGACTGTATTTCAGCCCCATAAGAGACAATCCCACACGCTCACTTTACTAGCATCTGTGTTGGCAATCTGAACTTTCAGTTCATCTCCTGGACTACAAAAACACACAGTTTTGGAGTTTACTCCCCACAGCTGTTGAATGTAATAGGTCAGAGAAGGCACTAGCACATGGCAGATCTCCCAAAAGAGTGAAAGAAGGAAGACCTCCTCTTGAGGCTCCTCACAAAGCACCTGGGAAGGGGAGCCTTTGAGGACAATCTTTTTTTGCCTTTTTTAAGTGAATTAGAAGTCTTTGGTCTATGGTGAGGACAGAAGAAATGAGCAGAGTAAAATGAAAACTCGAATAAGTATGAGAAATTAATGGTTTAATTGGAACGAGGCCTTTCAGTCTATTTATTGTTGCCATTTGCATGGGAGACCATGAAACTATATCGCTTGCTCCTTTCTTGACTGCACTGAGAGCTCAACTATGGTTTGTGGATCTGTTATTACTCAATTGCATTGCCGATAAACTGGGCAGAGGGGGAGGTTCAACCCCACAGCACATAAAGTCTGTCTTGGTAAGCGTGTTCCTGACATAGTGCTGGATTTTCTTATTTTAGGCATACCTCCCCCCCATCATTACTTAAAACAGTTTTAGAATAATTTCTATTCCATCATGTTTCATTATACAGTAAAGTATTATTTATTTAAATGATTTCCAAAGTAATTTATTTCCTGGTACCTAGTTAAAACAAGGACGTTTCCCTTAATGCTTTGGGACCATCGATACTTGTGGATCCACTGTCCAATTTCAGTCAGACATGGTCAGTGTCCCCTTCCCACGCCCAGAAGCTGATCATCGATGCTCAGATCGAGTCGTAGTGCATCTGATCAAGCAAGGGATACATTTTCAAAGCAAAGCTCCAGAATCTAGTTGCATGACTCCACTGGTATTCAGAAGGGCCCTATAGTCAGGCTTTGTCTTAACCTTCTCTTCCTAGGGCTGTATGAGAATATGCTGGTAAGCAGAAATTAAACTGCCATCTTTATTTTTAATGATTTTGTTCTGTTTTGTTTTCTGAAGTCAGATTTCACTCCTTTCCCCCAAACCACATTTTTTGCTACTCATAACATTTACCAGACATCTAAATCCTTATATATTGCACATGATAACAAGAGCTGATGGAAATTTCACCCCGAGTTTTGGAGTAGAGAGGGATTCATTTTCTGCACAAAAATGATGGGGTCTTCTGTCCAGTGTGCACTGGTCATAAGACCTGGGAATAAAATTTCTGTACGTTGCTACATGGTTTATCTGAAAAAGAAAAAAAGACTTATCGTTCAGGAAAAAAGTACATAATTAGGATCAGGGCTGGAATTTCACTGGGAAATGTGGTGTAAAAATGCTTCTCATTTTAAATTAAGCTTTCAATGGCAAGTGCTTGGCTTTCAGCAACTCCTCTGAAACTCTTTTAATTGAAGTTCCATGAAAATCTGGGGAGTTCAGCTCAAGTTCACCTCCCAAACCCATCCTGCTTTCATTAAAGATCTGATCTTTCTTTATTTGCCAATAAAATATATATATATGTGTATGTGTGTATAAATCAGTATCTGCTAAGCAACTGTTTTTTTTTAAAGGAACAGTTCCCCTTTCCTCTATGAAGGATGAACTCTGCTCTGCACATGCAATGAGAGGAGAAGGAACAATCCATGGGAGACCCTTCCTACTGCCTCCCTAGCTGGGACTTGGAGCTCAGGACACACTTATTGCTTCTCTCCTCTGACCTGAGTTCTGCATCACGATCTCATGGTCGTCCCTTCATGGCCTGGTTAAGGACAGCACAGGCTCGGGCCCATTCCCGTAGTGCTTGTGCTAACGCAGTGGAAATACTGTGGTCCGCGTGGGCTGAGGACTGAGCTCGCCTTGGTGAAGCTTAACGTATTTCCATGCTATTTGCATGTCACTATCTTCTGTTCCTGTCTCTAAGACACAATAAAGGTCTTGATTATTCAGAAGTAAGGGTCTTACTCAGGACTTATATCTGACAGTGATTTTTTCTTTCTTTTAACCCTTCAGTTTCATTCCTTTTCCAGCTGCATTGGCCAGACATGCCTGTAACGGCACCGAGGGGGCCGAGGCTATTTATACTGAGGATAATATCTCTGCTAAACCAGTCAAATAGTAAGACATGTCTTAAAAACTTATATCTGTATATCAGAGGTTTTCAACTGGGCTAGAGGGTCCTTTCTAAGCAGTGAATTTGGAGACATTAATTTTTGCTCCTTCTGAGCAGACATTAGCATTCCCATTTCCTTCAGAATGAGCTCCGTTGTATAGAGTCCTGCAGGACCAAGAGGAAAGATTCTTGGGAATTGCTGGCGTTCCCGTTTTTATTTTGTGCGAGACTCCAGATGAAAATGTGTTGAAAACGATGTAAATCCTGAGTTCCCCAAGGCAGAGACTTGCACTGTACTCCAGTTCTGTGTCAGTCCACTGTGTAGCAGCACACCAGCGACCCTTCTATCATTCGGATACCCGTTTTTCAGTTTCGTCCCACTCCTGGAGTAATAGCTGAGGCCAGGTTCTTGCATTCTATCCCATTATTTTACGCTATTACTGTTGCAACTACTACCTGTTCCACAACGCTCCTCACAAGCCCTGAGCATAGCAGCTTTCGTGAATCAGATCTCAGTGTTTCTGATCAGGGTCCAGCTGGAACTACACATCTTTGTTTCATGTATTTAATATACTCAAAATGCACTAAATGACAGTTTATAATATCATTATCAACAGTTAAAGACATTATAACTTCAAGAAACGAGAAGAAAGTGCAGCCATATGTGGAAATGCTTTATTTTGTGCACTTTTAACCCTCACAATAGTTCAGCTGCAAAAATGGGGACAGCAACGAGAAGCAGGGAGAAAATCGTATGTCTGCAAAATCATTTCTCGGCGTTCCCTCCACGGCTGTCATGCGAGCGCGCTGTGCTGTTTGGATGGTAAATAACAACCAAGGACTAATTTATTTTTCTTCATAAAATTATTTCTTGAATCAGATTCAAATGTGTTCCTTATTACACGGTTTGATAATTCAGTGATGCTTTCCCCCCATAACATACGAGCTGATTTAAACCTTCACTCCAAACAGCCTCGGGCTTATTAAGAACAGTGTGGACTGAGTATGGATTAGGTTTAAAAGTAATAAAAAAGTAGACCTGTTGGTTAGGTGAAAAATTCACTATCAGATTCCTGAGTGCAGCTTTCTTTTCATGTGCAAACTGCATTAAATGAGGCATTTAATTCAACAAATCCATAGTTCTGATCCACCAGAAATAGAGACTGGGTTAGTTCAATTTGTAACAAACGATCTCCATATGATCAAAGTCCTGAGAGCTGATTCCAACATACTGCTTAAATTAGTCTAACACCGAAGTGTTTGGCTCTGGGACAATATTTGGAATGTCTTACCAGAAGAAAAATTCCTCTGCACACATGGTTCCAATATCTGGGAATGCCAACCTTGCTTTTTAATGGGCTGACAGGGAGCCTCCGTGCTAACTTTCTGACTCCAAAAAGTTCTTGTGCTGTCACCCGCAAACCAGCTTGGATAATTTTTCCTTGGCTTCCTTATTAAAGCCTGAATGAAGGGATTGTGTGGCTTTCTTAATGTCACTCGGTCTGCTCGCCATAAATTCAAGCACTCACGATGAAAGCTCCACTTATATTTCGCTGGGAAATGGAATCAAGGAGAATGCACCCTCGTTCACAATAAATAACAAAAGTTGAGTTATTAAGTGTATTTCATATACCGGTGCCTTATTACATCAGCAGTTTAGATAACGGCTTCTTAAAAATACCCCTCTACCGAAATCTGGGAAGAGCGGGTCGCACACGGGCGTCCCTGTGCGTGAAAACCAAAACAGCTGGCTGGAGCAATAACTTCGGACTGTATTAACAAATATCAAATATTTACATTTTTACATGCTGCTGTCTGTTTAGATTAAGCAACCAGAGCAGCAGCAGCAGTCGGCAGCCAGGGCCATATTTGCTCGAGCCCTGCCAGGGAATTCTCAGCTGGGATTGTTTGTTTGCTTTGTGCGAGGAAGACTGGAGCTGTTTACACTGTAGCTCCGGTTTTAGAGAGTGCTAATTATGCTCTGCTGCTGCACCCCTCTGTTTCTCAGAATCTGCTGTCCTGCAAAATACTTTACATCAGCCTTGGGGAAAGCAATATCTGACTCGCGGCAGGCAACAAAGGTGCCCCAGTGCTTTATAACTGGGACTTTTTTTTTTTTTTTTTTTAATGTGGTAAGCGGCGCTAAATGGAAGTTCATGCCTTTCACTCTGCTTGCCTTTTTTTTTTTTTTTTTTTTTGAAGGAACGGACAACATTTTCAAAGTCTTTGGCTGAATTTCCTCTTACAATTTTACCGCTTTTTATGGAACTCCTTAATGTGAAATTGGCTGATATAATTCAGCTGGAGGGATGCGTAGTATCTGTCTATTTACATACATTAAACATGCGTATCATTCTTTACGTTTCCCCCCATTATTATATGTGCAGAGGGATGTAATAAATTGACACCCGCCCAGGAACAGACAGAGCTGACAGTGAGTAAATGCCCTGATTAGCATGTTATTGTTACAACTTCGCAGCTCCTTCCTGATTAGTTAAAATATATGTTGTACGGCTCTGAGATTATTTCTAAATCTGTGCTCAGCACTACTCAGTGCTTTATAACGGCCGGAATGGGAGAAGGATGAAGGATGGAAGGTTGGCACTCAGAAATTCAGCAAAACTACTGGTTCATGGTAGCTGTTCTGAACAGGTGGCTAAGTAAGGCAATTAAACAGACTTTAAGAACAAATTATGATAGTAATCCATTGTCTGGGATCATTGAAATGCACTGTGTGGAATCCATTCCCCAGAGCTGCCTGAATAATGAAAATCTATTTTTGTATAATTTTATTGTTTTCCCATCTTCATTAAATGTTCAAAGGATCTTGCACTTCCCCCCACCCCCACACCCCAGGGGTGGATGGAGGGGAAAGGAGAGAATTTTTGAAAAAGGGTGTGATCTGATTAAAGCCAAAAAAAAATTATTAGCATGTAAGAGCATCTTTTCCTTCAGACAAAACAAGAATTTGCGAATGAAATTTTAAACTATTTTAGAAAAAGATTTTTTTTATTATAAGGTGAAAACGTTCAATAACTTCACAGACATGAATGAACAAAAGCTCCAAGTCATTCTGACAGAAATATTTTGATCAAAAAAATGCCTAGCAAGGGCCAGTAAAAAGTGTGAAATATGAGAGGGCCCAATTATAGGCCTTTTAGCTTCGGCGGAGGGCTCCAGAGACGTCGGACTTCTCTCCAATTTTTGGGAAGGACTAGCCGGGGTGACGAGGCCAATGCTCCAAACCGTCTTCTTGAGCTGATTCAGCCCCCTCAACCTTGCATCTTTCAGTTCATTGGCATGGCTTTAAAGTTAACACAGGTTAGGACAACTTTTGGGATCTGACAAGTAGACTCCAATGCAGACCATCTCCTCCGCGTGGTCTTGCTCAGTGATACGCTGACGTTGATTAAAAAACACACCAAAGACTGACAAACATCCCTATATATGTAGATAGATAGATAGATATTAAAGGGATTGCAATAGTAAATTTCTACTTTTTGTTTCTTTTTCTGTTTAGATCTGGGAGAGAAGAGAGTTCTGTGGAATGATTTCAGGCCATTGTATAGCAACTGCTCCGAGTCGCCACGTAGGGCTGCGTTTGAACTGCTGACCTAGGAACAAAATAAATGACGTGTAGGCTGAGGTATGAAGATGGTGAGTGACAGAAGAATAGTGCTCAGAAATGGTTTTCAAGAGATTGTGTATTCATTTAAGTAACGTAACTGTTTAGCCAATTTATTCATTCAACGAGTTCCTTTTTAACCAGCCTAATTCACCATTTAGCCTAAGATGGCCTTCATTAGTTTATTAGATATTCATCGAAAGAGATTTTAGCATAAATACAGTTCCAGAGAGGATTACCACCCAGGGAATCTATTCTTTTAACCTACTTATTCGGCTATCGAGTATTTGTCAAAATGAACTCGTGTTTACTTAGTCTCTTAACAAAGTCTAGGAAAGCTTTTCTGCAAAGGGTATATTGGGTTGTCAAAATTAGCTTAAATAGTTTTCAAAGCAGTCTGAGAACAAAGATTTCAAAGCTCCAGCTCCAGCCTAATATTTACTTTTTACGCTGTACAGTAGTTTAGACTCGTCAGAAAAAGTGCACTTGCTTTTTTTGTTTTGTTTTGTTCAAACTTCTCTGCTTCTAGTTGTGAGATATATATGTCATTTCTAGGGGTATGGAACTAATTGAGGAATATGTCCTGCCCTTGTTGAGGTGAACAGGGCAGATAAATAAAAACTCCATTGGACATAAATCTCCTCCGCTAACATCAAAGAAACAGGATCCTGCTAAGTGTATTTGTATAATGCAGTAATTTATGCAAAAAGCAGCTTTTGTCAGCAATGCAACAAAGCAGCTTTGATAAATGTCCCCTAATTTATTGTCATGTATCTCAAATCAAAGTAAAACATTTACAGCCTGCATACTGAAGGAACCCAGGCCCAGGGTACTTAAAGGGTTTCTCTCCCTTTCCATCTCCCTCCCCTTTTTTTTTAAAAGTACAAAAAGCTAAGTTGAGCAAAAGGTTAAAAAGGCTCTGTTTTGAATGCTAAGTACTTGATACAAATTATGGGAAAAAATAATAATGAAGCTGCTTAAAGAACGACAGAAAAGCCTGTACAAATTCAGATTAAAAAATCCGCTTAGCTTTTCTCTTGCGGGTGATGTTTGACGAATCGTATAATGTGGACGCTAATTGTGTTTTACAGGAACAATTCCACTTTCTCAGGTTTTGAAGGAATAAAACGGTGACCGCAGACGGTGGCTGTTTGGAGTCAGTGCTTCTCTTCCCGTCTCACCTACAGATTCTTCTGAGCAGCCGTCTTTCATACGCACGGCACATTTTGGAAGTCAGATCAAGTGTGAGTTGTTCGGGGGAACTTTTCTTACTGACTTCAGGCAGGAAAATCACACCCTGGAAAAGGACGAGGCCAACGGTGCCACGAGCTCCATCCCCACCAAAGGGCTGATGGTACTTCTGTGGCACAGAAAAGTGTTGACTTTTCTCCCTACTTCTTGGGAGAATGATAGGACCTCTTGGTCGAGCAGGCTGCTTGGCTGTGCATTGTCTTGCGTTGCACAAGAATTGTACTAAGGACCGTCTTATAATTAAAGGGTATCATGAAGGGCTATGGCTGATAAGGCACGGTCTGAAATGGGCTTGACATAGAATCGTAGAATGGTTTGGATTGGAAGGGACCTTAAAGATCATCTAGTTCCAACCCCCCTGCCATGGGCAGGGACACCTTCCAAGTTGCTCAACGCCCCATCCAACCTGGCCTTTAATACCTCCAGGGACGGGGCAGCCACAGCTTCTCTGGGCAACCTGTTCCAGTGCCTCACCACCCTCACAGTGAAGAATTTCTTCCTTAGATCCAATGGAAATCTCTGCTCTTTCAGTTTAAATGATGTCTGTTGGTGGTGTTAGTGGTAAGCCCTGGTGTGGACGAGCACGGGGGAGCTGCTGTGTCCGTGGCCAGAAGTTCAGCCTCATCTCCATCAGAATGTCTCCCAGGAACACTTCTCCAGCTCTGCCTCCAGCTGAGCACTGAGGGTTGCAGGGCCCTCGCTGCTGAAATTAGAGGAGAAAAATCAGCGATAAAGGTGCTCCTCACACCTGCGGGGCTGCTGCTGAGGCTGCAGGAGCCAGACCAGGGAAGGCCTGAAATCTCCTTGCTGGAGGGAGACCATCTACTGCCCATCAATGGATGAGAAATTAAAACTCCATGGACTTTTCAGTCACCCACAACGTCTTTCAGTTAAAAAGACCAAAAGTGATATGGCTCCTCCTCAAGTCCCTTTGATATTTAGGGGGAGCGATAAATTAAGTTGTGTTTCAGCAGAGATCTAGCACAGCTCCACGTGTCAGTTTGCTTCAGAAGTAGACAGCATTTCTATGGTTTTTTTTACTTAGAAAGTTCTGTTTATAATAAAACAAACATACAGCTTCAGGAGTATAATATCCTTTGAGCGGAGTTGTTTCAAAGTGTTTTACAACCCATCTGGTAGACTGACTCTAACCGTTAGGCATGTTCTTGGAGAAAATGCCTTATTCACACAGATAGTAGCATGGTTCTGGTATGGCAAACCAGAGGAAAGAAACTATGCAAAGCCAGGCCTGCTGCACCATAAAACAAAGACATGGAGTTCACTGAGAAAGTGAAAAGGAGTAGTTGTTAGGGAAAAAAAAAAAGTTTTATTTTCTTTATATAAAAGTTCTGCCTGCTGGGAAGGAGTCTGCCTCTCCCAGCTCCTGCTCGCCTCTTGAAAGAGAGTAAAAGTCATCTGTGACTATGGAGCAGGTCACTGTAATTTCTTAATGCATGTCTGTGTTGCTGTTGTCATTAAGGCACATTAAGATTATAAGTTAATATACAATAATTTAAGTTAACATCCTAATTTCTAGGTTTATAATTAAAATTTTGTAAAAGTACTCTGCAGCTACAGTCAATGAAGTGAGAGCTGTTCATGTTAAAAGCATCAAAAAGCTGATTGTATTACGAATGTGCCGCTTGGATCACCGTAAAGCCCAGAGGCCTTTGTCAGGCGTGAGGCTCAGGGGATCGGCTCCAGGAACAGGTGGGTTAAAAGGAAAAAAGACCAAAAGAACCTTCCTCCTCGAAACACACATGGAAGACTGCGTCATCATCACAGGGTCAAGCAGAATGTGGTACAACAGTGCCAGGACTGAAACAACAGCCTAAACAGAGATGTGTTGTATATGTGTATGCATATGTGCATATGTATGTGTAGTAAATCACGTGTAAATACATATATATGCATATACACAGACACCCCCCCTGTATGTATATGTGCTATGTGGACATTATGTGTGTATGTATATAGACGTATATACATATATACACACGTACATAAGTGTGCATATACACACATGTAGCGTACGCAGCTATAGGGCTGAGCCAGTGCCCCACCGCCCCGTGCGCAGGAAGGGGGCACACCAAACCAAACCCTGCACTTCGTGGGACGTATGGCATCTCAGAGACTGCTAATTAATCTAACCGTGAAAATGATGTAAACTGATGCTTGACAAGCGTATAAACAGCAACAGGTTTTGAGGGACATTGTCTCAGTGCTGATGTTCTCTGGGCAGAAGGAGACTAAATGCAAGAAGCAAACCATTAAATGAGATCTTTTTTGTTCAATTTTATAATGAGAAATGAGAACAACACCCTTGGAGGTCATGAAAAAATGAAGTTTTGTCCCCAGGTGTTGATTCTGGGCTGCAAGACCTCAAAGGGCACAGGTGGGCATCAGCCACTGCAGCCAGTGTGGGGACAGGGACGGTGAGACCTGGTGGGCTCCCATCAAGTCCATGGCTAAAGCAGGTCAAGGCAAATGTTCAAATTCACACACCAGAGGTGACTGTCCTAAGCTCAGCTTCATCGCTCAGCTCTTCTGGTCACAGCAGGACACAGAAACACAAGCAGGATGGTATGGTGAACGTAGAGAGTCAGATGAGAAATGTGCCTATGAGAGCCGAGAGGTACGGTGTGATCCAGCACTGGATTTATCAGCATCTGGCAATTTAGCTGATCGCTTCACGCATCTCATCATCCATGATGTAACGTAAGCTGCTCAGCTCGTGCTCTGTGTGTGCACACCCGTCAGCCTCCAGCGAGCTCCCCAAAGGAGATCCGATGGGGCTGTCTGGTTGTATCATCTGGCCAGGGTTCTCGTAGACTAGTGAGGGCAAAGGAAAACCCTAAAATTAAATTAAAAATGAAAATCAAATCAGAATTAGAGAGATCGTTTACATGAAAAAGAACCATGGTCAAGCAGAGCTCTTTAGCAGGTATTTTGTGTTAAAAATGTAGTGTTCTACAGATACTGGTGAATGACTGCTGAGGTGCTGGAGTTGAGCGGTGGCCGACGCTCAAAGCTCTGCAGCAAAGGGCACTTACACCCTCTTCTCAATATATACTGCCTCTTGCTTTCACTATATGCTTTTCCTTCTTGCTTGTTACAGCAATAAACTGTTTCCATTTCTGAGCAGAGCACCCGATCACTGCGCTTCTCTGGTGCTCCACCGAGAGCCCCCAGCCACAGGGGCCACAGAGACGTGGCTGTGTGCTTGTGCTGCATCTTCATGAGAGGGTGATGCTGGGGTGCCATCAGAAGCTTTTACAGTTTGAATTTTGAACTGCAAAAGGGGTCAAGCACTGTGATCCCAGGAAAGGAGAGGTCTTCCTTGAATACATTTCCTTAATTTTCTGAGTAAGTGAGCTCATGAAACCTTCCCCTCTTCTGTGTTTCCTTTTTGCACTGATAAAAGCTTTCCAGCCCCAGTCAGCAACTGCTCATTGTCTCTTTCTTCTTAGTATGCCAAGAAAAATGCCAATTACAATTTTGCTCCCCACTTTACTTGCTATTTTTTTTTTGGGGGGGAGGGAGGGGGCAGGTGTGTTTTCCACAGTTAAATTAGGAGCAAATCTTGAAATATAAATCTATACATTCATCAGAGAAGCTGCAGGCTGTCTGGTCAGACGGAAGAGCCCACCCGAGGTGTGGTGGTCAGCAGCGGTGGGATGGGCAGGGACAGCCGGGTGAGGGGGGAACAGCGAGCGGTGTGGGCAAGCAGCTGCCTGCACCCTGCCTGCGCCCTGCTGCGCCCTGCCTGCACCCTGCTTGCACTCTGCCTGCATCCTGCCTGCACCCTGCCTGCATCCTGCCTGCATCCTGGCTGCACTCTGCTTGCACCCTGCCTGCACCCTGCCTGCACCCTGCCTGAATCCTGCCTGCACCCTGCCTGCACCCTGCTTGCACCCTGCCTGCACCCTGCCTGCACCCTGCCTGAATCCTGCCTGCACCCTGCCTGCATCCTGACTGCACCCTGCTTGCACCCTGCCTGCACCCTGCCTGCATCCTGACTGCACCCTGCTTGCACCCTGCCTGCACCCTGCCTGCACCCTGCCTGCGCCCTGCCTGCACCCTGCCTGCATCCTGACTGCACCCTGCTTGCACCCTGCCTGCACCCTGCCTGCGCCCTGCCTGCACCCTGCCTGCACCCTGCCTGCACAGCCTCCACCAGCCGTGGCCAGCCAGGGCCACTTAAAATAACGTTAGTGCTTTGTATTGACCGACCGGAGCTGCGATGAAACGTTATCCCAATAGTTCTAAAGCAGAGACAGCTGTGAGTAGCTGTTAAATAGACACAAACAAGAGCTCGGTCCAAAACACGCGTGTTCAACATTGTGCTTTATATAGAAGTTGTGCCACGAGACCACAAAAATGAAGAAACCAAAACATGTTAATTATCTGAAATAGAAACACCCTCTTTTTAAGGGCAGGCCCCCTTTTTAGATGTCTTATTTAAGCGTCACATTGTTTTTTTTTAAATCTCCGAAGCGCCTTTATCTCGGTGCGCTTATTTCACCAGAGTTACATTTTGACACATGGTTTTGGTTTATTATGTAATGCTTCAATAAGTAAATGCAAATTACCAATAATGATCTTTTTAATTTGAAACATAACTTGACCAAAATCAGACTTTTCAAGCAAAAAAATGGAAAGAGATTTTTTTTTTTAAGTTTGTCTTATTTCACAAATTAGCTTAAATGTCTGACACACACACATTTCAAAGAAGTTTGTATTTAATGTGAGTAGGACAAATACTCCCCCAAATCAACACCCCCATCCCACCCCCCCCAATCTTGGAATGTGTCATTAAAACCACATGGATTTTAAATTCTTGTTCTTATACAGAAAATTGCATTAACAGATTTTGACCTCGAGACTAAGCCAAGCTACATGTGTTAAAGGCCCAGCATCTCCGCTCTGATCCATAGGACTGTTCCTGCATACTGACTAAATAAATGCAGCCTACTGATGTAATAGCATCCTGCATATGTCTCATATTAATGGTATTTTCCTAATAGTAATAGCATTAAAAGCCTGCCTGCTTTGCTATTGAGTTACCCTATTTAGGATAATTTGCCCAGAAAGACTATCCTTGAGCATGTGAACGGGCGTATCATTTTATAACACTTAACTTAAAATATCGAAATCAAAGCAAGCTGATGGTTTGATTCCAGAACTGGTATTTTTCCATTAAAAAAAAAAAAATCTGTTGTGTTTCTTGAATAATTTATTATCTGGATTTTTGTTGTGTTTTCCACATGGAATTGATGAAGAAATAATACTTTTTTTTCTAAAGAATGTTTGGAAGAGCGAAAATTCACACATGGAAAACAAATGAGCATCGGGAAACACTCCTCGTAGCTAATGGCTACTTGGTATGTCGCCAGAATTCATACAGATCCTTAAAATCAAGTAAATTATGCCCGCAGTGATAGCTCCCTTTCGCCAGAGTCCCACAACAACCACCAAACGGCGGAGCGAAGCTGAACTGCCAAATTTCATTTTTCACCTCCCGATTCCTTTCAATTAAGTAGATTCGTTTGCCGCAGAAGGACCTATGCATATTTTATAGCGGGGAAGGTCGGATTCAGCTCACTCCGGCCCACGGCTGCACGCTGCGAGCGGCCAGGCACGTGCGTGTGCCCGCGCTCCCGGCCACGCTCCCAGCTGCGCCGGCACACGCACGGCCCCATCCCACAGACGCTGGTGCCGGGGGATCCAGGCAGGGGCTTCCGAAGGAAGAGTCTATCCATACCGCTCTACTGAGTCAAAAATAAATAAATGACCGAGGTGGAAGCAATCGGACTTTAAACATCTGCATCTTCTTTAAACAGACCACTCAAGGAAAATGGTGAGAATATGAGCTTTCAAAGGAATATATATATTAAAAAAAAGCTTTGCTCTCCGGTTCTGTGAATAAGCGATCACATGCTTTAAATACCTTATTGAACCTTATTGAATGTTAAGAAACCTGCCACTCATCACGCAACAGAATTGCGTGCTAGAAAAATTAGGCTGGATTACACAAGTATCTGTTAAGGCTATGATAAATATTTATAAACAATCTTCCTTGCAGAACATGTCTCTGTCATTCATTTCACCGCAATGAAAAACCTGGAACAATGGAACTAATGACTACATTGTTCCAAAGTTAAGTAGTATATCTAATAAGGAAAATAATCAAATGAGCCAAATTCTTTATGAACACGACAGCGAAGCAATTAAAATAAATGTGATTTTCCAGATCAAAACTTCTGGCTGTTAATTGCTATATGGCACCTATCCTAGTCATATGAGTTTCCCTTGCAGCTGTTTTTATTTCGTGATACATTCTGAAATCCCAGGAGCCTCGTCCTGGGCTGTGCCACGACAGTCAGCCTCAAAACCAGGACGCTTACCAAGCGCTCGCGATCTGGGCAGCCGCACTCTGCGGTTAAAGGCCTTTGAGAACGAACGTTTTCTCGCCATTTGTGTTGTGTTTGCAACGTGTTTCCAATGAAGACAATTTGTCGAGGCACACTCCTTGCGCTGCAGCTGCTGCCGTACGCGGGCGAGCTCCGGCCGCCGAGGCCGGGGCAGCGTGGCGGTGTCACCGCTGCCGCCGCTGCCACTGCACGCGCCGCGCCGACGGGTAACGGCGCACGGGCTCTGCCCCGCAAACAACACAAACGCCACTCAGCGCTTCTCTGATCTTCCACGGCCTCTGACATTCCGCCTCTGACAGCTTCTCTTGGGTTTGATTTTGGTTTTTGCAGTTTCTGCCATTTAGGGTGTCCAGGAGCAGTGGGGCAGGAGGGCTGCAGGCTCTGTGGGGCCAGCGAGCTTATTTAACCCCCAACACATCACCCCTTGAGCTAAAAGTGCACACTGGAAACCTGGCGTATTCCAGCCGTTGTTTTTTTGAAGCTGTATCTTAGTATCTGTGGGTTATTAACGAGATTAAAGAACTCAGTTACAGGGAATGACAAATGTAGTTTGTCCAACATTAAGCAGATATTGGCATCCTTAGGTGCAACTCAGGAGCCGGTGATCTCAGCTATTGAACGAGCTGAAGCCATGAGCAATATGATATTGATTAGACAATGGGTATTGTACTTACCCACATAGTTTTATTGGGTGAGGCTCAATGCAATGTGTTTTTATTTGGGAAACTTAAGGAAGATAATTAAAAGTGCTGTAAGGAGAGCCTAGCAGCCTTCGTGCTTTTCTTTTTAAAGGCTACAGATGTCTTGTCTTCTTTCTTTAAAACTGCATCTGCTCCCTCCCCACCTTCCAAAAGATCAAGGGTAATAATAATAACAATAATAATACAGTATCCTGGAATTTTTCTACATGCCTCAAGAGAACTTTAATTTTTTCCAGAAACTATTTTCTGACAACAGCCGCCTCTTCTACTTTGCCTCTTACCCTGCCTGGATTGCCAGCGCCGCCGTGGCTGTTAAAATGGTGTCTTTGCACATGGGGCCTTTCCTGCAGAAAATACTCCTCTTGCTGACCGAAACCATGTAAAGTTCAGCCTCCACAAACAGTTTTTCCCTCCGTTCTGTGCCCTCTGTACAATTCCTGCTTTCCTGTTGCCGGGCAGTACTGACGCCAGCGTTCGTTTTGGCCTTTGCAGATCGTATGAGATGGTTAAAACTTGAGCTTCAACTCAAGTTAGGCTCAGTCAAAACCGTGGTCCTGGGCAGTGTTTTACAGTGTTCATAAACCAGTAAGCCCTAAATTTATCCAGACAGTAGGAGCTGTAACTTAGGTAACACACTGTGTTCTGCACTTCCATAATATACACGTACTTCAAGCCGCTGGTACTGCAAATTGTGCAACGGTGTCCAGGCAGCAATGGAGCGCTCCCGCCCGCTTGGCCCCAGCCTGCTGCAGGTGGCCCCCGTGGCGAGGGGAGGGCAGTCCTGGCCCCGCCACCGATGCCGGGAAGATCTGCAGACTGCGTGAAGCCCAGCCCGGTGCACGTGATGAAGAAGGTGCCTTCTTGATTCCTCACGTCCACAAACATCTCAGCTGATCAGTCCAAAGCATCGTTGAAGAATACATCCTATTTTGCCCTTTCTCCCATCAGTTGCATTCCATTTTCCTGAGGGTTTTTTCTTCTTTTTTTTTCCTTATTTTAATCCCACAGCACTATCACGTTTGCCAGCCCCAACATCACGTTCCTCTCTTTCATCAGAAGACTGACTCATAGCAGCTTTCAATTTGGACTAGGTTTGTTTTTTTTTTTTTTTTTGTGGGACTTTGGCCCAAGCAACACAACACACAAGGCATCCGCCCAGACTCGACACAAAGCGAGGCATCCGCCCAGCACGGAGGTGAAATGGGATCCATATTTTCACTATCTTCTTTGCCTCCGGATATTTTACCACACCAAGACTATTGTACCCGCATTGAGGTGCGATAGCTTAGCATTTCCCCTCCCTCCATGGGTGGCTGCTGCTCTCTAACTCTCCATGCTTCTGGCCACGGGGTTTTTAATTCTCTTGCTCCAGCTGGGTCGATCTCTGATGCAGCGATGCTGCTGCCAGCTCCGGTTCCAGTTTGGAAGGCAGCTTCTTGAAGCCACTGCTGCTCCCTCTGCTCTCAGACCTGATGCTTTCCAGCTCCCGGCTCTGCATGGAGAGGCAGGACGTGCCCAGAGGGGTGGGTGAACGGCTCCTGGACCCGCGCTCACAGCAACTTCTCCATCTGCACCACGTCGCGGGAATACAAAATGGCACCGAGTTGTACTTTCCCTCATTAGACGTGGGCAAACTTGGCTGGAGCACAAGTGCACAAGCTCATCTTTCTTCAGCTGCTTGTAATTCGTGCTTGAGCAAGAGCATTATTTGGGGCTTAAGTCAGATTCCTCTAAGTAGGTCACAATTCCTCTTCTAGACACAAATTCCTGCCTCTGACTTCTCAGAAACATGGATTCTCAGTCTCTCCTGATTTGTGTAACACCTCAGGTGCCCTCTTATCAGCTTTATCAGCTCATCTAATGAATCCACAAAGCAAACAGTGACTAAGTTGCTGCCTGCGTAGGGTTCGGACTTGGAAAAGTTCTCCTGCCTTGGGCTGAAGCCATTGCTCTGTCTGATTTGCATGGCTGATATTCCCGTTTCAATGATGCTCCGCTGTTAGCCCTGCAGCTAGGTGAAAGGATATGTCCTGCACCGCCTATGGTCATCACATCAAGGAGGGGACAAAAGGCTGCAGAGATGGCCAGGAAACTCCAGTCCGTATGGGGTTTGCTGTCTGGAACAGATGCAGCGCAGTCCACACTGTAAAACAGAATTCATTTTAGCCATACAGAGATCGATTCCCCAAATCAGCGCAGCATGTGTTAGACATCAGTCCTGTTCTTTTGCATAGCACCAGAGGGGTTTGACACACCCAGGGATACAAAGAGGGAGATAAAAGAACTCAAGGAGATCTAGAGTAGAGGAGAAGAGAATGCAACACAGGCAATACAGCACAGCACAATATATCACCATACAAGGATGGTGCAGAGCTCTTTGCTGGACCGGCAGAATACGGCTTTACGATATTTCTGCAGGATAGCTCTGATAGCCTACACCAGCTCACTGTCCTGCTATGGAAAATTATAGTGAGTTGCTTTTAGCAAACCAAAAGAAAGGAAGAAAGACTTAAAGAAAGGGAGAGAGACACATTTTAGCCCCTCCACAACAGAAGGATGAGTCTGATCTTTAAAAATACTCATGGGGAGTATGGGTCAACCAAAGACCGTATCTCTCACCAGAGGTGGAGATTTGCAGGTAAATACAGTTTCAGCGAAGTTTTCTGGCCAGGGGAGACTATCTGTAGGGGTCTAATGAGAGCTCTCATTAGAAGACAGATGTTGAGACGTTTATCTGCATCACAGTCCCAGATGTTTTTTATTCCTCGATTGCCACTTTGGTGTGCAGTGGTAAAACGCTGGAGCTGGATCACAGCTGGTTTCTGTGGTCCTCTTTGTATCACTGAAACGAGTTGAAGTGTTGTTTTACAACGGCATACAGGATGCCCGCAGGCTTTCATGTTTTATTTTTGTTTCTGTGAAGTTATTTTTTACTTCCTCTTCTGAAAAGAAACAAAATGTTAAAATGTCTAATTGAATAGACCTTTGGAAAAGCCGCATAGGAAGTTTGAGCACATGAACTTCTATGAAGCAAGTGCCTTTGTTTCCAAACAGTCTAGTGATAGCAAATATTTATTGACATTTTCCTTCCACAGGGGCGTTAACAATTATAATTTGCTAGTACGTACATCACGAGTACGTTCACATTTTGAACAGAACATCTGTTGGTCAAAGATGAAAAAAAATCTTGAAAAAAAATTATCTATTTTTCCAGAGTTATGAATCTAACAGCATCACAAATTATTGCTAGAAAAACATTTCAAAAGCCTGAACTTGCACTTGTGGAAAAAGGAACACAGATAGAGGATACAGATAAATATGCGTTGTGTTAGTAGGCTTTGTTTTCTGAAATGATATATTGTTCCGGAGAAGTGGTTACCAAACAAATTATTGTCTGTGTCCAGATCTTTGGTTCCACTGAACAGATGTTGAGGTGAAGCAGATTAAAGCTTAATTCACAATAGGGCCGTACCACAGGAAAGGTGCCCTAAGTTTATCTATTGTTAAATAATATAATTTATTGTCTTAGAGGGCTACAGAGCAATTTCTGTTCCTTTTCTACTTTTTGAACAAAGATTTATAACATAGATAATCCCCAATTTTAGATATTTGCTGCAGGTTATATTTGAAAGAATTTCCCAAAAGACTGATAACCCCTTTTTTTCCCTTAACCACAGTCAAACCAGCGAACTAATATGATGCCTGCTTCAAATAAATGTATTTGCTGCCTCTGTGCATGATAAGTTTTCATTTAGTCTATGATCAGCTGACAGTATGCAAGTTTGCAGATACCGGTAATTGAATACAGATAACCTTGGTTGTTGACCTATGCAGAGCCATGACTGTCTAGTTTCCATTGTTTCTGTTTTTGCTAGTTGACACAAAACTGATGTGGGCTGAATTTATATATTAGCCATCCATTATAGTGGGAATTGCTTATCGTTATGGATGGATATTGTAAGAAGTTTCTATTTATTTAACCGAATAAGAATGTAAAAACGAACCTGATTGGGCCAACTCAGGATGGAGTTTAACCCTTAGCAACCTGGGCAGTTTCTGCACAGATAGTAGGGCATGAAAAGGATGTCTGCTTTATTTCTATTTTTTACAAATTTATTTTCTTTTTTGATCAGAGGGATTATTTTTTCTAGCAAAGAACGCCATGAAATACTGAGAAACTGTTTGAAGTTGCGGGTTGCAAAGGAGCCAAGCAGTGCTGGGTATCCAAATCCTCTTGGCTTCTGATAGCAGTAGACAGCTAATTCTCTTAGATTTCGTCGAGAGCCCAGTCTGAAAAGACTAGAAGGTAGAGATTGCCAAGAGATGAAGAGGACAGTGGCAGCATAGCCTCTGTGAGAACAGCTTGCTATACACAGCATGGGCTTCAAATCACATACCAGAAGCTGCTCTTCTACAGGTTGCAGCTGTCTCCAGCCTCATGCACATCAGAGCCAGGATGAGACTCCTTTGGTTGTTTGCAATGGTTGTGACTAACTCAGTTTTAATTTCACTCTGGCTGTGATTAGTTGCACAAGTTCGCAGTTACCTATGAGCTTATTTAGGTCTAGAATGAAAATCTTGCAACTTGCTTATGCAGAAGGTATGGTACTGCAGCCAAGGAGCCACTGACCTGTTGGCTGCGGAAGGACAGGAACAAAACAAGAGAGCCATCCTTTTTTTTTCAGCTATTAAAATGATGGTCAGACTCTGGCCTCGCTGATGTTGATGGCTAAACTTCAAGGCAACTGAGTACCTGATGTTGGCAGCGTTACAGGCAACTTTTTCTCACCTGAGAGGAACAGAGCTCCTCCTGCCTGAAGTCCCAATGGAGGGGCCACTGGGCTTTTCAGAAAAAGTGTCCATTAAGCGTGGCCTTATGAGCAGGCTATTGAGCCACTTGCAGAGCCTTTACGTACCAGCTATTCCAGCCTTGCTAATGTTACGCACCAGGATTCATACCAGGTTTGCTCAAGACCACGAAAGCAAAATGGCCAGCTGGAATCCTGATCACCTTGTGGAATACAGTGAAGCACATGGAAAGGTGGTGCTACTGCTCATGTTGAAATCTCTGCTTTTAGCCCTTTTCATGTTAGGGCCCTTTTCATGTTTTCTTTTAGCAAAAGCGAGTAACATGAAGTCTCGCTACGGCTG
>NC_141479.1:4935000-4950000 GCF_009769465.1 Tauraco erythrolophus | reverse complement strand
AAACCCCCAACAGCCTGGGTTTTGGTCCACATCTGGGGCACTGTCCGTGAGAATCTTCTGTTCTGCTGTAAATAGTCCTGGGAGTAAAGATATGGAGCATTCATAAGAGAGAAGGTAAAGTAACCCACCATCGTTACTTCCTGTACATCTACTCCAAAGGGCGAAATTGGAAAACAAACTTGCAATGTATTAGCCTAAAGAAAACAAAAACTTTGGGCTGGGGTGTCATGCTTTTCTAGTGAAAACTGAAACAACAAAATTGCAATTTACAGGTGGAGAAAATCAGTCGCCTGCTCAGCTGCCTTTGGATGGAAAGGGGACCAGGAGGAACTGGGCAAGTGTGTACGAAATAGGAAGAGGTGTAGAAGAGTATTTTGACTTTATTTTGAAGAGAGATTTCAGTTTTAGAATGACTTAATATTTGTAACTATCCATCAGTCTGTACAGATATCTATAGATAGGCACATACCATTTCTCTGCACCCATCTGAACAACAGCAGGAAGCTTCTGCGCAAGGCGAGGTGGGAAAGTGGAGGTGGGTGCCAGGTGCCCAGGGCAGAGCTGTGGGCAGCCACAGCCTGAAAGCCTCCTGGGACAGCCCCAGACAGGGCTAGGGGGACCAGAGGGGTATCACCCACCGGGATCTCACCCTCTCTGGCTCCCCAGTTGTGTCAGGCACACCGGTGTGCCAGCAGCACGGAGCAGCTGTCGTCCCGGTAACCGTGCACCTACGCCCCGTGTCCAAGAACATGGCACGAGGCGGGATGAGGAGAAGTGGGAAGAGACGTAACCTGCTCAGCCTAGAGATTAAATTTGGGGCAACCTTCAGCCATGACCTCCTAATTCTGCATCCTGTCTTCCCTCGCACCTCATTACTCACTGGGCTGTCGGGTCTGGCCTCCAGCCTGCTAGATTAAGGACTGCAAGTTTATTTAAAAGGAAACAAAACAAAAACACGCCAGTTTTCCTGGTTCCAGGCAGCCATGGCGGTGGCTCGTTCGGCGGGACCACACAGGGAGCAGAGGCAGTGGCACACTGACCATTCCCTCGCCCATCAGCACGGGCTGGGAGCACCCCGGGGGCTGGATGCTGCGGAGCGATTTTCGGTGCTAACGAGGAGCCGGGGTTACCTTTTCTGAGGGGCGGTTTTATCCTGCGTCACTCTGCCCCAAACCCCACGGGGTGCGCAGCCCCCCAGTTGTGCAAAGGGTCTCGGGCAGAGGAGATGCTGGTGCACATGGGCGCATACTGATACCTGCTGGGGTCCCCACCTGCACCATGCTGGGGGCAGCCCCCCCATCACATGGTGCCAGGGAGTCCAGCCAGGATAGGAGAGAGCCCCAACCACCTCCACACAGTGGGTGATGCTGGATGGAGACATCAGGGCCACCCAGGCTGTGGCTGAGAGTCTTGGTGTGGGATGGGTGGACGTATACCCAAAGGGACAGGGGTGGGATTTTACTCTCCTTCTTCATGTGAAAGGACAGACAGTCTCTTTTGGGGCTGTGCGGCTGCATTTTGGTGTTCTTTTTTCCAGACCTGAGTTCATGGGTGTTGCCCAGAAGAATAATTCTCTCCTTCTGGTCAAAAACGGGGAAATTCTTAGGCATAAAATCCAGCTCAGCTGTGACCCATTAAGGACCTCACGCTGCTGATGCTTTGTCAGGTAATCAAGTCACACAATTTAACTGCACAAAAGTAACAAATGCAATTTGTTTGTTTTAACTTACTGGAAATACTTAAACCTACGAAGGGACTTAGAACATATGAAGCCTTCTATGAAATTAGAATGTGGGAAAAATGACACTTTTGCATGGAAGTATTTGAACCCATTCAAAACCATTGCAGGCTCCATGTTCACAGGCAAATGCAGTGATGGGATGGTATGATGGCTTATTTGTGGGTCCATGGATGTGAAACCATACACGCAGAAAGGCAAACATTTAAGTTTCATTTTGAAATCCTGGACATAAGTAAAATCTTTGTTTCTTACACCACGCTCGTCCAGGACAGTGCTGCCCAGCTGGGGACAGGCTCAGACCGGCACAGGCTTGCATCGCCAGCAGGTACTCATCAGTTAATCACTGTCCTGGTGATTACAATCACATGTGCCCACTTGAATAAAACTGCAACCTCTACAGTAAAAGTTCCTCATATGCTGGCTGCCAGGGCTTCTGGAAACATCTCTCTGCCTGTTCTCCTGGACAAGGTGGAAGCACTGCATGGATGCAAGGTAAGGGAAATGACTATGTGGTTGTATTACATTGTTGTGCTATTACTTGATTTAAAACTTAGACTAAGTTATTATATCTTTTATATCTATTATACCCCCCTTATGACTGGGGAGGTGATCTCACATCACTGATAAGAATAAAATCTTCATCAGGTAACTCTGCTTGTAGATTTACCTGTGGGTTACTCAGCCTGCACTCAGGGAGTTTCCTCAAGGTGCACAAACACTGAGTGAAGATTAGCACACACAGACACCAGCACCTCTGTGTATAAATACATGTAAAAAAGTGTCTCAACACATGGCTGAGCTCATCTGTAAGGCCCAGGTAGATCTAGACACCCACCTCTGGCTGATATTAAGCACAAAATATGATTTTATGTATGCACATAAAGCAAAGTGTAGTTTTTCTCCAGGAAAGCTGTGTGTTCCTTCCCTAGCAGGGTTCAAGCCCAGCTCACTGCCTGGCCATGCTGCAGCTGCTCTGGCTCTCACTTTCCTTCAGGCTTTTATTCCAAGAATAGTGCCAGAGGGTTTTGGCAACAGTCATAACGTGAATGCTTATTTCCATTGAGGAAGCCACCAGTGATAACAGTGATGAGAAGGTATGTGTGGTGTAAGCCACAGCTTGCTGAAGCATCAGACCGTTAGGGTAGGCAAGGACGGGCTCTGAGTACTGCTAGTGAGGAAGCTGCTCTGCAAGTGAAATAACAGCATGTTAGTGGGGACGTGAACACGTTAAACACAGTTTAACCCCTGAGCTGCCCCCTGTGAATAAAATGTTTCCGGAAGCCTTAACAGACTTGGCCTGAGCTAGGTGTTCATTCGGCTAATGAAAACGTTACACCCCTCTGTCTAACCAACCTGATGTATTCACCAAGTGCTGCAGTGAAAGGAGAGGTGTTTCGGCCACTTGTGTTGCCAAGTTAGTTGCCCAATACTGATGCGGATGTCTTAAGCTCAAGCAGTGCTTAAGTTGCTGTGATCTTAAATTTTATTTTCTTACACAGCTGCCCAAGCCAGCTTACATGCTGATTGGTATCTGCTGCAGCCTGGGAATAACCTGGCCCCAGCTCCTTGGGCAGGGAAGTAAATCCTTACTGACATCAATGAACTGAAAAATTCTGAGGCCTGGCAGTGACAAAGGGAATAGTGAATGAGAGCAGTATTTCTTTATATTGATCTACCTTTCCTGCTCATCTACTAATAACATTGGCTGTTTACCTTCTGTAATAAGCTGCTGTAGGTGCTCATGCTGGTAGTAGCTTTCCAGTTCTCCCAGTAAGTGCCAGTGTGCAGGAACCAAGAAGCCCCAAATAAAGAAGCTGGCTAGAACCATGTAATATTAAGTGTATTAATATTTCTAAAGCTTGCAATTCAATCTCTTGACTGATGGATTTAAATTTTGATTTTACGCCCAAGAATTTTGCTGCACAATAATTAAAGAACCTTCAAGCCAACCTACCAGGCACAGGGGAGCAAGTAGGAAGGGAACCCTCCTACAGCCCTGTTCTGGGTTCCCACAGCTATATGGGGAATCTAGAGACACAGATGCCTCTGTCTCGGCTTTGTATTCCTTACCCTTTGAAGAGGATTGGAGTTTAGTTTGCTCTTTACATTTCCACTCTTACTGGTATTTTTCAAGCTTGTATCGTGTATTATTAAAGGTAGTAGCATGTGCCTATTTTATCCCAAAAGTAAATACTATTTGTCGATTTGCCAATCAAGATTTGGTACACTTTAAAGATAGAGGACTGAGGAATATCTAAATACAGGATGATTCCACAGCCTGAAGAAAGTGTAAAAGACTAAAAGTGGGTACAACAAAGGCTTACAAGATCAACAGTGTCAGGGAAATAATTATTGGTGAAAAAGAATTTAAGAACTCAGTGCATGTTCACACACCACATAGTGAAACTGTGGAATTCAATGCCTCAGGATGTTGTGGATACCAAAAGTGTACATGACCTTAAAAAGTGATTATGCAAAGTAATGGATGGGGAGGTGGAGAGAAATCTATCAAGGGCTATAAAAAGCAATCAAAGCACCAGCTCTGGCTCAGCTAATCAGAGGTGCTGAATTGAGAAAGTGGGAAGCTGTGCTATGGCAGCAGCAGCAGCATCTCGGCACCCTTTTCTGGTCTCTTTCCTGAGTGTCTGCTGCTAGTGGAGAAGGAACAATGCCTTCTCTAGACAGGATGCTTGATCTGAGCCTTGTACAGCTGCTTCTGTGTACAGTGTAGGCTCAGGTGAAAAAAAGAGAAACCCAGAAAACTAGAGATAACGATCTTATTAACTGGTTCTGTGCCTGTTCTTCTGTCAAGGGGCAATGAATGTTTGTCCTGAGTGACAAGGTGATGTTAAGCTTACCTTGAAAGTGAACTCTATTACGCTGCTTAGTGTGAGATCCTTCCACAGGGATCTCTAATGTTTTTGTAACGAGCCAGGCGGTCTTCACTGCGGGAGAAACCAGTCAAACAAGGTAGAGGACACTTTCTTTGGAAGGTTCTAAGCTTTAGTTTCTTTCAGTTTGATACAAAATAGTCAACAAATAGTTCTACATCAAGGTTAAATCTCTATTAAAACTTTAAGCTCTAAATCACATGAAAATTATTTTCTAGCAAACCATGTTTTTTCTCAAAAGTTGATATGTGCTGTGGGAGGGACTTTTCTGTGTCAGGTAACTGAGCCCTTCAGGGCCTCCCTGTGCCAAGCAAGGCACAGACAGAGAGATGCAGAGGCAGGTGTTTGTCTGGACACTGAATTGCACTGCTTTAACTAAAAACTCTCCCACTCCAAAGTGTTTACAGGCTGCATGGGCTGACCCATGCCTGGGAACGGGGCAGCTGAGGGAGCCTGAACCACCAGTGCCTCCTTAGTGTTTGTGGCTTGCCCCTTGTCAGCAATCACTGCCCGCAGCCCATAAACCTCACTCTTGGCTGTTGAGGCAGCCCAGTGCCAGGTGCCCTCGCATGGCCCTTCCTGTCCCACCAGCTCACAAGCTGCAGTACCTTGGCCACAGGCCCCCCATGCAGGTCTGGTGGAGCTGGACAGCTTGAAGTGATGATGCTTTAAGTGCCTTCAAGACGAATAAACTGAGCCTGCTCCTCACATCCCACAGACAAGTGGGTATGTTTTTTTAAATGCATCTTATTTAAATTACACTTTTTTTTAAGCATTTTTGTAAACTGGTCACAGATATGCAAACTCTATGCATAGAAGTCCATTAAATGCAATAGATAATGAAATACAGAAGCCAGCCAAAACGAGAGGTCACCACATAAAACTTAGACCCCATGCTCATGTTTTACCTTTTCTCAGTTTGCTGGTGTAGTAGGAGGGTCCTAGGAGAAGACGGGGCTGCTGCTTCCTCCCTTTTCATACACAGGGCAAGACCTTGGCCTAACTAACATCAATAAGAAAAAAATATTTTAACTAGAGTACTTTCTCACAGTGCAGAGGTCTGGATTTGAGTTAGAGAAGGACAGAAAGGATAAAGAGATATTAAAACCTGAGGCAGAATGGGAGATTTGAAAGACCATAGATATATGTCAAGAATAGAGCTAGTGAAGTAAGTCAGATTAAATCGAATGCATCCTGGACAATGCGCAAGGGTAGGGCTACCAAGGAAAATATATACATTAGTGAAAGCTGGGATTTAGGTGAATCTGAAGAAACTGCCTTAAATATATTGCAGTTGCCTTTCCAGTAGTTCATTGGGTTTTTTCCCCATAGCAGTTTCACATGTTTATTTTGGCGCTTCTGGGGAAAATGTCAATGAGAGAACCGCTGTTAGCGTGCCTTGCTGTACGATGCTGAGTTATTCCAGTACCACGGCAGCTATTTTCCAACAGATTAATATTCTGATACTGGGGGAGTTCATCCAGCTCACATAAATCTGGATGGAAATTTTATTAACTTATAACTTTTTTATTTGGTGGGCCACCTATGAAATAAAAAATGATTGCTTATATTCTTGTAAGACAGAAGAAACAAAATTTTAAAAAAGTCTATAAAAATATGTCTTTCTGGAAAGATGAAAGAGCTAATCTTTAAAATGGTGGCACTTGGGTTCCCAGCCCTTCTGAAAAAAACAAACCAAAACAAAAAAAACCAACTTAATTGTCTCTTTACTGGATTAATTTTTTTCTCCTTTTTGTTTACATTGAAGAGAGACATGCCATAGGAGCAAAATTAAGGCACTGGGTTGGCACTCAGGAGATCTGGTTTCAGTTCCTGGCTCTGTCAAACACTTCCTATGTGACCTTGTAAATGTCACTTTTGAGCATGTAAAACCATCTGGCCCGATCTAGTGAAACATGTATTTAATTTTAAGATGCAAGTAGTTCCACTTCCATCTCACACGCTTAAATTTAAAGACATGTTTACATGCTTTGCTGGTTGGGAGCCACGATGCTCAGCCACTTCCAGGGTGGAGCATGTGACCCCCGCCAGCTCCAGCATCCCAATTGCAGAGTGAGGGTAAGGAACAGTCCGTCTTTTGACTTGAGGTTCTCCAAAGCGGAGGCAGTGGCTCTCCTCGCAAATGCAGCAGCAGCACAGCAGGTCTCTGTTCTGAGTGCAGAAGTAACGCAAATAATTCGTACGGATGAAAGCTGCAAATTCAGATGTCTTAGTTGTAAATAAAAATCTGCACCGAAATACTGGCCTGATTTTTTTTTCAGAGTTGCTGAGCAACCAACAGTCTCATCAAGTCAAGAACCCATGAATGCTTTGTGCTTCTGAAAATTAGGTCACTTGTTTGGAGGCTAAAAATAGATTTTTGAACCCCAGTTTCAAGACTCAAGGTTTGCCTTTGTGTCTTTAAATGTACTCTGATCTTGTATTCTGTCTCTTGCCATTATAACTAGCTGTAGCCACAAATACTACACAAAACTCAGATTCAGAAGCAAAAATACCATTGTTTAACCATTTCACTGTTTTCTAAATGTAATTAAAAGAGTAGAATTCCACTGAGACATTTTAAATAATGTATATAATATACATATGCGTATACACGTGTTTTTAATGTACATAGCATATACAACATTATTTTATGGCATAGCAGATGTTTCTTAATTCCCTGACACCACGCACTGGAGTAAGATTATGCCAGGCTATTTTATTATGAATAATGTGCTTGCTCCGTCATTAAGTGGGTTATTAAAAACATAAACTTTTATGCCCTGCTTTTCAACAGCTGTTGGTGGTCTACAAAGCGATAATCCTGCTTTCAGCAAATATTCTTAGACTTAAAACCAAAATAAACAGTTTTCATAGGCAATCGAGTTGACTCGCAAGTGGGAAGATCGTAGCTTTGTGACATCTCCAGCGCCACGGAAGCAGAAATGGCATTACTTCTGAGAAAAGCCCTTAGATTGCAGGCTGGAAATGAGATGGCTGCTCCATACATCGTTTCTTCCTACAACCACACAGTAACTCCTGTACTAAGCAAACCAGCCTGACTGGCATTTATTTCAGCAGCAACAGCAGGGGAGGAAAAATTTAAAAGCAAATGCTTATTTTAAACAAACAAATAAACAAACATATCACAAAAAAAAATCTGGCACATGTGACAATAGCTGTTTTTTCCTGCCTAATTAATTATGTGGCAAAGACACAGTCACAGATCCTGTAACCTTAGCTTTGAAGAAAATCAGCTGAGTAGGTTGGATAACTTCAAACAAAAGGGTAGACGGGACAATAAAGGTTAGGTGGCCATGTTCCGTCACGGGCACTATAGCTATTAATTTAAACGGATGTGACCCCTACATGACAAAGCTCCAAAGGTGTACAGGGAAGAGGTTTTATTCTTATAAATAGGACTGATGCCAGGTCAACCAGCCCCCCTCACGTTGGACTTCCTAAAGAAAACAGCTTCAGACAGCTGAGCAAAAGAGTTATGGAGAGTGCTGAGATAGGAAATATCTACAGTTCCTGATATATTATGATTGGCCCCAGGAACGAGGAAGCAGAGAGCCAAAGGTAGTCCTAAAGGGCGCTAAACTGTACAGTGCTAATGTACACAACAACATCCTCGTACAAGCAGATGTTTAAAAAGAAAAAAAAGGCGGGGGGGTGGAAATTGTATTTAGACCATGTTGCACTCACCCTAGGGAGGAAAACGAAAAAAGGGAGAATGTGGAACCAATTTTCAAGCTTGAGCAACTGAAAGTCTATTAAATGATTCTGTCATCAACCTGAGATGGGGGGGGGGGCGGGGAAAGTAATAATTTATACAACAAATTGGGTAATTGTAGCTGCATGGACAAATGATATTTCTTCCCTGATAACTGAATAAACATTGTTACAAGAGGAAGGTTATAAGGAAATAGCCACTTTAGTGAACTACAAGCACCAGGTCTCCTGCTCCTGTGCATATCAACAGAAAGGCATTAAGGACTGAAGAGCATACATGCTCTTGATCACCAACAAATATTTTGAGTTACTTACTTGTTTTTTTTAGTAAGTGTGTTGGACTTGCTAAAGATGGGCTCAGCTTCATACAACCAGAAGCAATCTCAGTCTGATTACTGCGTCATGCTAAACTCAAATTGAATTTTTTTTGGAAGAATTAACAATGGAAACTGGAGGAATTACAGGAATAATATGGAGAACACATAATTTATTTATCAACTCTATTGTTTTCTTAAATATAAGCTGCATAAAAAGCAATAAAACAAACAGTATTAACTTGTAGTAGATACGTCCAGAAAATAAATAGTGGGAATACAGTGGAAGCAATAGCAAGTTCAGGTAACATGGGGTGTAAGGCAATATCCTCTGGGTCACCAGGTTACCTAACACTGGAACAATGCAGCGGTCAGCCAGGGCTGGTGGAAGGGCCAGGAGAGCAAACCTGAAACACACTGAAAACCCAGTGGACCGAGCACATGTGGGAACACATATCTAGAACAGTTAAATTCCTAAGTTTCAGGACCTTCTAGTTTTTATTTTCTTTTCTGCCACAGACTTCCTGTGGGATGCTGGGCAAGTCACTTAATGGCTTTTACGCCTTTACATTGTTCTGCTCAAAATTATACTGGATTTTGCCTGTGGAGACTAGGAGAAAGGGTCACTGTTGAAGTAGAAATTCTTAAAAAACTTATTTAGCCTAGGGATTTGCAACATGCAATACTGACACCAAAACTCACTGCCCTTCAAATTAGGAGGATGCTGTACAGATTTCCTTGGCAGGGCTCTTCTAAAGAACAATTGAAAACTCACCTTCCTTGGGGAAAGAAGAAAAATTCAGTTCCCTGGCCAGGGGATGACTCTCCCATGCGATGATGCACTACCCAGATGTGAGGTAGGAGGGCGTAAAAGTAGCCCGAGTTAAAGGTTCAGTCGTGCAGGGTGTTAAATCATTCCGGTGTCAACAGGACCACGCGTACGCTTGCACGTCAGCATGTGCTGAAGGGCTGTGCTGGTGAGGGGCTCGGCTCCCTGTGATCAAGGTTGGCTTTGAGAGGCTGGAACCAGAGGAGATAGAAAGGGAAAGGGATTTTTGCCAGGATCGATTTTCTGTCTATCTTTTTAGGTATGCTTCCATTTATTTGAATACGTGTATGTGCGTAAACAGAGCCAGTCCCCATCCCCCCCGCCATGTCTGAAACAAAAAATAATAAAAATATACTTATGTAGCTTCAACATTAGGCTATTAAAAAGCTATAGTCAGTATAACAGAGGGGGAAAAAATTACAAAGAATGATTTGCATAGCAAACACATTTCACAGTTGTTTTGGACAAATGCCCTCGGTAAATATGTTTAAAGTCATGTACAACAAGAATATTTTATCACAAGTAACCATGTTTTAATAAACACTTAGTCTTTTTGTATTTCATTCTTTCTCATCATAATAATAGAAACATAACACCATATATCACTGTAAAACACATTTCCACATAAACGCTGATAAGCACAAAATATTTTTCATCATTTACATTTTAACTGTAATAATATATGGCAGGATTAAAGCTGCATCCATCATGTGTCTAACTAACCTTGCTGTAATGAATTTTTAAATGTAATGGTTTCTGTCACAAAGTAAAATCATACATAATATCTTTTGACACAGTATGCTGGTATACGCAAGGTTTTAAAATGTAAATGCAACTTCATTTTTAATTAGGTTTATAAACTCAAATCACTGTTTTCTTTTCTGTAAACCAAGGGGGAAGGAAAAAGTGTGGGTCTGCGTCAAGGCTGCAAGTTTTTTCTAGTACCTCTACCACTCGCAGGAAACCTGCACATCCACCATGTAGAAAAAGCGAGTCGCACTAGAAACAAAGGATTATCAAAATCATAGGGAACTAAAGCTTTTTCGACTGCCTGAAGGGCCTCCTCCGGTACCCCGGGCGCTTGCTTTGTGGCGGGGCTGTGGACCGGGCTGTGGCCGGGCGAAGGGGGAAGCGGGTCAAGGACGGGCATGTCCTGCCCCAGCCCCTTCCCCATCCCTGCTGGAAATAACAAACAACCCGGCTCGCCAGAGTAGAATCATTAAAAATAATTTGCACGAGCTTTCTGTTCTGAGCGCCCCCCTTTTTTGATACAATATTTCCTTCAGTGATTATCACTGCGGACATGTTCCTGCCATATGGATGGGAGCCGGGCGAGGAGGCGGCTCAATACCTGAGTGGTTAATTAAGAGCTGTTGCTGGGCCACAAGAAGCAGGTTTGAAATCCCTCTTCACTCACCGACAATGAGTAGCTTTTTTAGCAGCAGAAGTCACTGGGGACAGCCAGAAGCGCAGGGTAATTATTTGAGATAACATAGAGCCGAAGAGCGCGGGTGTGCGTGCGGGCGCGGGCGGGTGAGGCTGCGGGGGGGGCACCTCTGAAAGGAGGGCAACACTACAGAAAAGTCTATGATAAAAAGGTCAACATCTCCTATTTTTCTGTACAGTGTCGGCAGTCTGTAATGCCTTTTTAGAATGAATGACAACGGATTCTATCGCTTCTTTCCTTTTTTTTTTCTTTTTTTTTTGAAATGACTCTCTTATTTTGTATTCCAACTTGGCGACGGTGAGCAGAGGTCTTGGAGGCCAACGTGAGCGAGCTATTCTGGCTTTATCAGTGCGGTTGCTGAAATTACTTTGATTGCATTGTTGCAAAATAGCAGTAATTTCAACATCAACCCGTGGCAACCCTGTGCTCTCAAGAACAAAGCAAAAAAGCAGTGAACTGAAAGCCATGCATGACATGAGGAAAGCCCATAACTACTTCGAAATTTAGGGCTAAATTCTCAGCAAGGTAAATCTGCATATTGCCACAGGAACAGGAAAGAGTGTGTTGGTTCTGAATGAGCAACTCCTTCAGACGAGGTGAGGATCTGGTCTTTGGCTACACCAGTGCTTGTGGGCACGGGGCTCTTATTATTTGTCATTTAAAACATAAACCAAGGCTCAATCAGACAACATCTTCAGGGATGCTCTTGCTGCAGTGCACCCCATTCACTATTTTTCTTAACAAGATAAAGAAGCATGGTAACTTTTAAAGACTATGTTTTCCTAAAGTGCTTCATATCCAAAATATTAATGAGCCAAGTTGCCATTCAAGTCTACCACTGTCCAAAACATACAGACTGTAGCACCTGGTGAAAACTGAAGGCAAACTGTGTAGTAAGCCACCGCAGCACTGTATTTCTGTTCTCAGAGCTACAGAGGAGAATGTGAACATCTCCTTCCTCAGTCATCAAAGCTCAGTCCATCTACATCATGGGCTCAAAATACTATTTCCCCCCTTCACTTGCTTGTTTTTTTTGAGCAATCCTTTCTGGTTATTCCTGAGCAGAGAAATGATGGAACCTCCATCATATGTTGGTTTTGGCATTTCCGAAAAATCCTACATATGCTCTCCAACTTAGAAGGCTTAAATTTCCATCCTAATATGAGCTTTGTGAAGCTCATGCGAGCACTTAGCTTTGTGCTGTGGGGTAAAAATAAATTCAAGAAAGCAGAGAGACCCACAACCACCACCTCTCCACACACCCTTTTTCACATCTTCTCAAATGCTGTGAGATATTTTGCTGAGCAAGCGGAGACTTTGAACAGGCATGACAGGCTCTTCAAGTTAACCAAAGGTTTTGCAGTTCTTAGGTGTGGGGCCAAACCCCCCAAAACTTCCCGTCGGCGGCGCGGGGCCCACGCCGTACCTGTTCGCGCTCTCTCTTTCGAAGGCAGATCTCTCAAGCCTTTGATGTTTCTAGAGCGCAAACAATACTGCTCTGGCAGCAGCGCTTTTGCCAGTATAACTGTCTCAGCTTTGTTTAGAAACTGCCCAATATGTTAATTATCTTCTTTACCTCCGTGGCATTATACTGTCAAACCGTACAACAGTCTTTAGAAAATAAAAGCTAACACCCTAAGCTGCTGTACCCGGCTCCCACAATATCTATTCACTGACAATGCCTGAGCTGTCAGATCAGAAGAAGCTTCATTCGAATAAAGGTGGGCAGATGTGTGATAATGAGACAGAAGCATACAGATGCTAATATAACTGTTCAGCAGAGCAGGCTCGTCTTCGTTAGGCAGACCCAGGTAGCAGCTGCAGACTGTCAGACACTGGAATGCTGCTTTCTCTTGATTCTCATTTAAGATCAGCTTCGTTCGCTGTCTGTCAGTGAACTTCTCCCTCACAGGAGCCTGGACCCCTAGGTGATCAGTCACATTTCGACATAACTAGATGTCAAAAGAAGTTTAAGTTGTATGACGAACTGTGATGCATTCCCTGTGCTGGCTGGCAGTCTCAGCCCTCCAAGGCGTCTTGTTAATGATCCACCTGGAAACTCTAGAGTATTACCTGTATTTTGTTTTCTTATTAAAATACTGGCTAAGCCTTTGTCAATATCCATGTCAGCAACTGTAAGCTCAAGACAATATTATCACAAGCATAATTTGATTTAAAAATGGAACCGTGGACCTGTGCTGACCAAGCAGCAGGAGACGCGCACAGAGCGAGCAGGACGCTGGCTTTGTCTTGCTGTAATTTATCCTCATCAATTAAAACAAAATGTTTCTGATCTTCTCGGGGGCAGAGGCAGGCAAAATAAATTTTACTAAAGTCGCCTTATGAAATAACGTCTGCAGCCAGCCAGCTCGCTCAGCTGACGAACACAACCAGGAATAAGATAATGGAGAGCCTCCCTAGATGAGCAAACAGTTCAAATACACAGGAGCTCGGAAACACAAATAACCTGAGATTGTCATTTCACATACTGCTGGAACCTTTGAACTGGGAGTCTGAACTTCATCAGCCTTTCATCTGTTGCTATGAGCTGTTTACCCGCTCACACTCCCTGGTTTCAGAGAGGAGACAGACTGAGGCTATTTTACATAAAATACATATGTGTGCACACAATGCAGCAAACCTTCTCTTACAGTATCTGTGTGACAAGACTTAATAGTACTTGGTGCTTAATCACATCAAGCCAGTTTTTACTGTCAGTCTCAACTCCCTTCTTCACTTCTTACCCTTTGAATTGCAACGTTTCAATTCTTGGTCCAGATAGCGAACTTAACACGGCCAGGTACAATGAACAGCTTTCTTACCTTCTTAAATTTCTGAATGAAAAGAATACAGGAGAAAAGATTCAAAGATTTATGGAGTTCTTCCTTTTCTTGTTTGGGGTGGGCAAATTGCAAGATGTGTACCAGCCTGGCATTTGTGTTATAGTTTTCACCCAAGAGCGACTATTATTAAATTAGCAGAATTGATCAAAAGTCTAAGGCAACTTGCTGCCTGATGAGTGTTAAAAGGAAACCTGGGTAGGAAGGTCCATCCATGTTCAGGCTGAGGCATCCGGCATCTCCCCCAGGGCTGCAGAGAGGGTCAGGGTACCGCACCACGTATCCCTCGGTTTGATCTAGGGCTGCTTCCGTGTGTTCCTCTTCCTGCATAGACAAATTTGGCTTTTAGCAGTGATGAACAGTAGATTAGGTAATCTGTTTCTTTCTCTGCTTTCCCCACATAAATGTAATTCTTAATTAAACACTTCTTATGGCCAGTTTATACTCACTAATACTTTCTAATATAAAACAAGATGTCTCCCCCTAGATTCTAGTGTTTAGTAGCCTGAAGCTCATTAGTGCATGTGTTCTCACCCAGGAGTTTTAAATATTTAACTAGCTAGGATTCTTTCAAGAGGTCTTAACCTTATAATTTGTAATAACTTGGGGATCTCATAGCTGAAGTGTAAGTTATTAAAAATGTTTCTTCCTTTCACCCTGCATTGATTTCCTACTTCTAGCAATCAAACTAAGAGCTATTAGGCCAAACAACTGCAGCTGCCTATTTATTTCATTGTAGTAAAACATAAGTGATGATAATAGATTTCCTAATAGAGATTGATTTTCCGCAAAAGCCAAAAACAAAGCATGCACAGCCTGGCTAGACAGCGTATTATGCGCGAGGCACCGCACGGTTAAAATTGTTCAACTATAAAATGATACAGGAAGGTCCACAAAAATGAGCGTACTGACTGATATATCTCCGCACAGAAACGTATTACTTCTGTTGCTTGTAATGGCCTGAGCAGGCGATACAAGTAAATTTTGTCTAAAAATTATCTAAGGACCACCTAATGTGCTCTGATGCTACTGAATGTCAAAAATGTCAGCAGCTTCCAGTAATGACTCTCTGACATAAATAGTAAGGGAGAAATATTACAGTTACTGAAGGAGTTGCGAGGACAAGCATGCATTTTCATGAGAGGTCTCTTTGAATGGCAGCAAGTACTCAAGCAGGCAGCCTTCCCTGCCAGTTAAGCTGGC
>NC_141479.1:4910000-4932500 GCF_009769465.1 Tauraco erythrolophus | reverse complement strand
AGGCCTGTGTGTCCATACCTGATACGACGTGCGAGGCAGTGGTGTGAATTACTCTTAGCTGCTTTCTGTAGTAAAGCACGCTGTATGGAGGTCTCCTACAGCGTCAGAGGTGAAAACATGGTTTTACTGAATAGCTGCCACATTCTGCAGTCCTCACTCCACCAAAGTTCCTGCTGAGCTTTCGATGGGATCCTTCCCTCAATTCCACTACTAGCAGTCACCTTTTCTTCATTCTGCTAGCCAAAGTGGAAGGTGTGCTGGAGCAAAGCAGCCTCTTCATTCCAGCTTCTGCAGACCATTCATATCCGTATATTTACCACGTAGTTTAACTTTCAGAAGTGGTTGGCTCACGTCATTTTGAAGTTGCATGTAAGATTCTGGGACAGCCGAACTAAGATCCTTACCTGCACGTAAGGGAGGCAACGCCAGCTCGTTTCTCCACAGATGCTGTTCTCCGAGTTGCCATGGAGTCATTGGCTCCCCTGGAATCAACTCTGTCTGCACAAATGACTCATCTCGCTACCAAAAATCTATGTCTAGAGATTGTTATTAAGAATCCAATATTAATCAAGCCATGGTATTGGAGTTGTCATAGTTATTTCCTACTCTGAGCATAGCAAGTAACGATGTTCTATTATTTCAAATATCGCAATAAAAACAGTGTGGGTAAATACTATTTTTTTCGCAGGAAAAATCGCATTGCACATCAATAAATACTGAAATGTGAAAAGCAATCCGGGAGTATACAGGGAACGGAAAGAACATTTTTTCAGAGTTCATTCATTTGCTGGTTGGCATGGCTGTCAAACATCTGCATGGCTCTCACTGGGTAAATACTGCCTTTTACAATGGCGCTGGAGTACCCAAACGCCTAGTGTACTGAGTGTCAATCAGAGAGCCTTTTTAAGCTGCAAAGATTTATTACAATTTTTAAACCAAAAATACATAAGCAAAATGTTTACTATTACTTTTTGATGCAGATCTTTCAAATCTCGTTTTATATGGGAATTAGTTTAAAGCCACTTGGATTGTTTATGTTTATTTAATCTAGGAATCTCTAGGCTAAATCTATCAAAGGCAATTAAAGTAAGTCCCAGTTGCCGGTGCATGAAGAGATACGATGGTATCACTACGCACAATTAAATGACAGTCATTTCTTACGGTGAAACTGGTGGGCTACAGGTTGATAATTCTAAGCTTGCAACTTTAAGAGATTCAGAAATCCGCAAAGTTAATTCTGGCAGCATTTCTGTGCTGCTTCTCTTGTTTTGGAGTTTTCTGCTTTCTAAAATTTGCTAACCAAGTCCACTCATTTTTTACTGACTTTTTTTCTCTGAACTAGGCTTTCTCAAAACCCAACGAACTCCGCCAAAACATCCTCCACCCCCCAGGCACCTCAGTTACGTTTTCAGATCAGAGTTCATACTTGATTTTAGTTGTAAGTGAAAATAAACGTATCCCACTCTCCCTCCATTCACGTGACAAAACAATCCTGCAGATTAGATTGGCACAATAATTTCTGTCTTAAAAGGTACCTCAGACTGAAAAAAACAGGATGGGTGCTGAATGTTAAAATTTTAATACAGGTGTGCAGAAAATCTTACAGAGAAGCTGCCCTGACAGCACACTGACTCGAGGCAGTGCTGCTTGCCCCACGCTTTCCTGAGCATTACATTTACAGGCTAACACCACATTTACAGGATAACACAGGAAAGTGTACAGTTAAAGAAAAAAAAAAAGGAGATAGAAACATTAGAAAATTTATGATACCTCACAAAAAGAGTTGCAACATTAATAATTTATTAGGACAGACATATAACTTTGAAAATCCATTACTTTTCTTACTGTCTTTGCAGAAACAGCAGATACAAGAGAGCTCAAAAAAGCTGGGATGAGAAAAAGGTATGTCACATATTTCAAGGGGCTAACTATACATTAATTAAAAATTACAAATTTGGCTTCATAAAGTACAGGTGCCTGGGACACATAATAGCTACCAGAGAAATTGTTATAATAGCTACATGAAATGATAACTGAATACTAGTATATACAGGGTGTTTCACCTTATCAGGTGGTATATTCACACATCCAGAACAGATACATCACACAGTAAATACAGGAATTTAGATTCCATGCTACGCATTCCTTTTCTTATTACCTGTTATAGATCTGAGGAACAGATCTATAGGTATCCTTTAATTAATACTAATAATTGATTAGCAGATCAGAAACCATGGCAACTGCTTAACTGCATTGTGCAAAACCTTCTGAAGTTCCGCTATTTGTTTTTGTTTCGCAATGGAACAATAACAAAACCTGTTAAGTGGTTTTGCAAAATTAAGCCGCTTCAAATGGTTGGCCTGGGATGGAAAGTGCCAGGTTTTGATCTATTTGCCATTCCAGGAGAGCAACGTCGTTCTAGAGAGCATTCATGCTGGGCATCAAAATTTTACTGCTGAGAACTCCATCAAACCCAAATTTTTTTAGTGAAAGTAAGGCAAAATATATATATATATAAAAAAATCTGGCTCCCTCTTGAAAATACTCTAAGCAGTCTCACTAGCAAAGACATTTAATGAGTGGGAAAAGGAGGAGTGAAATAAAACATTTCAATCAACATTTTTGCTATAAATAGAAGTAAAGGACCATTGAAAAACCAATTGACATTCTTTGACACTGCGCCGTAAGTCCTCTAGAGAACTTTCAAGATTGTACCATCACATGTGGAGGTGCAAGCAAGCAGAGGACTTTTTGTGGATTCTTTGCCTCGTGATGTTATTTCCATAAGAAAAAGCTGGAAGTCGAAACTGTGACAACTTGCACTGACCCATGGGAATGCAAACATCTATCTCCTGATAGCGTGTTGAGATAACGCACGTCACCACTGCGGCCAGCATGAGGACACTTGTCTTCACTCATTTTATATCCACTCTAGCACATTCCTGGCCACACTTCCCTATCTGTCCTTTCAACACACTCCATACATTCTTCCAGTGAAGTGCACAACTCACTTGTTCAAACAGAACTGGGCAGCACAATTACACTTTCTTTATGGCAGCTGAACAAAACCCAAAAGCTACTTCAAACTGCTATTCTAGAAGGTCAGGTTTTCACGCCCTGTTATGGGAGCAGCCTTCCTTTTTCTTTTCATAAGGAGTTTGGCTGTTGGCCTCGAGCTAGTCTTTCCTCCTGCAAGACAGAAACACTGTGTTACACTCAGTTTGTGAAATCTGGAAACCACCCAGAGAAAAGCACACGTGCAAGACTCCTTGTTTGCCATCGTTATTCTACTAATAACTTCTCTGTTGTGTTGAAACCATAAGCTTGTACACATGCTATTTGCCAAATTAGACCAATCTCTAACATCACAAATAGTAACAGAATTCTTATTTTTTAGAATTCCTTGACATTTTTTCTGGATACAGCCTCATGGCAAAAATATTCCATTAATGTTTTGTGCGGTGTTGTAGAGGAACTGGAAAAAATGCAGAACAAAAGCAAGAAATATTAACAAGTAAATTTGTGTTTTCTCTTCTGCCTGTTCCAAGAGCAGAGAATGAGAACAAGGGAGATAGAAGGGGAAAAACCCCAAATGAGAATATCTGATTTTGCAGAAACGTTTTTTTTTTGACATTTCTGTCACTGGAAGGATAAAAACATTGTTGACAATCATGGGAAAAAGAAAACACTTTACTCATGTAATCTACCTTTTCAGAAAACATCTAGTAGGTTCTTGCACTTAATTCTTTAAAATTCAAATAAAATTGTGTCAGATCAAATTTAAGGTAGAGATCAATTAAATTACAATGTTTTATATTGGTTCCATTCAGCATTGAAATGATAGCCATCTAAACTGCATTACCTTTCAAGTGTTTACTAATGAGACTAAAGCAACTGGTATTACCTGCTGGACTCCAGTGTAGCGCATTGGGAGCTCCTCCTGTATTTGACATTACCTAAAGTGAAGAGAGAGTCGTTTGTCTCTGTTTCCACCTCAGATATCTTCTGCCCCTTCCCTTAAGATGATACATTGAATTAAACCATTTTTTTGGTGGTTAAGAAACCAACCTAATGACCACTGGATTCATGCATGTGGAATTCAATGGGTGGCAGATGTGACCTGGAGTTCTTAGCACACGTGCAAGGCCACAAACTCGTTGCTTTCAGCTGCTGATTTTGTCTTCTCCTGAGGGTGTACTAATTTCCAGGGGGAATAGAGAATTCACATTTTCGACAATGATGTCACGATTCTTAGATCTTTTTAGTATAACTTTTCTTTGAAGAACCTTCGTCCCTCTCCTGCCAACCTACTATTTATCACTGTGTTGTGGTTTCTAGGCAGTGTTGTACACAGCACAGTGAATTACTCTGATATTCATCTCAAGAGGCAAGCAATGTGATTTGTTACCCACCTGGTACCAGAATGGATGAAGGCTATGAGGCATAGGATATACATTCTAACTGGAAAAAAAAATTTGAGTTTACAAATAAGTAATTTTTCAGTTAAACCTGTACCAGATGTGGTGGTGTGGCACATGCCAAATGCCTGGAGAAGCAACGAAAATAACCCCAAGGTTCAATACCAGCCATAGGAAGCACTGCCTTCACAAACCTGAATGTTTGAATTTATTTTTTTATTTTAGTGCACGTTTTGTGGGTTCAAAAGGCTGTGCTTTTTTATATACAATTGAATACAGTGAGCAATTTTCACAACACAAATTACGCTATCAATTTACAGTCGCTGTTTTAAAAAAGGTATTTTCCTTGTGCACCAACTATAAAAGTTCAGTCACCTAAATTACACAGATTGATCTGTCTGTGGTGGAAATTACAATTTAAGCTTTATTTATCTGGGAGCATGCTATGCTCCTGTTCCAGCCTCTGGACAAATTACCACATAATCCAGTATCTGCTAATAAGGTATTCACAGACCCTAAACCTGAAAATATAACCCCTTTTGCCTAAAATCCTTCAGACCTATCAACCCTTAGAAACTAGTCCTGAAAAACAGTTCTGCTATGTAACTTGAAGGTCAGAAAGCTGGAGGAAGAACATAATAGTGGGTTTGAGGGCAGTAAAAGAAGAGAGACCTTTCACTAAATAATAACAAATGAAGAATACTAGGTGATCTAATCCATGGACATGCAACGAAGAATGAAGGAGGAAAGATGTATTATTGGGGCTGATGGCTGAAAACTCCATTTTTATGTGTACCTGGAAACGCACAGGCAGCTGGTGCACAGTTTGAGAACTTGGAGAGTAGCCTGTGAGCAAAGTGTATCCTCAAGAGACCAAGAGAGTGAGAAACTGCTTTGTGCTCTTATAGAAAGTTTCCAGATATTCTTCAGAAGTTGCCTTGGGTACAAGGCATTTCAGTAATCCAGCTCAAAAGTCAACAAACCCATGAATAATTTTATAATGGCTCATATATGAATTCAAAACATTGCAAAATCCATGGGTGATCACTTTTGCTAACAGGGATTTTGGTAAGATCCCTCAGCGTAGGGGAAACAGGAATTTCATTTCTCTGACTTCCATCAGTTGCTTCTACCAAGACACCTCACTGGAAACCTCCTATTTAAGTGTCAAGTTGCAGCACAACAGGGGGAAGCTGCCTGTGCTCACCTGCGATACCTCTCCTCCCAAAAGACATTCTGGACACGTACAGTAAGTACACACATTTTCAGAATACGAGACCTCTTGGCCTTGAGGCCATGGTCAGCAGGAGGGGTGACAAAGCAGAAGCCTGTGGTGCATGACAGCAGTCAGGGCAAATGAACAATTGCCCGCTCTATTCACAAAGAGAAAGAATGGAGCCATTCAAGAGCGAATCCATCTGTCCCTGCGAGGGTTCACAAGAATGTCAGAGGAACCTCACGGTCAACAGTCTCTAACTGCTGGCACACAGGAATCCAGCAGAATCAGCACGGATACCTGACGCTTTATCCACTCTCAGGGCTTCGTTTTGACAGCCTGTGTGCTTCCAGGCTGAACAGGACTTGAATCTACCTGAAGGTTGAAGGTCTGGTTTTTGGCAAAGGTGCTACCTTTGCCAAAAAGCAATGAGGGAAACAAGAGGCAAGGCAAGACTCTTGCCATTTTCATCACGAAGTGAGGGTTTCTTGGACATGAAGGAAATAACTGCTTATTTAACTGTTGGCCAGTTACCATATTTCCACACAAAAGGCACCGACAATATAGGCAAGTGTCATGGTTTAGCCCAGCCAGCAACCACGACAGCAAGGAATCACCTTTAGAACATCCTTACAAGGAACCTAACCGATGCCTTCCTTAAGTCTTTAGATGAACACAGTCTAAACAAGTCTATGAATAACACACCTAAACACAAGCCAGCTCGGTACACTTTATGTCTGCATTATAACTGCATGCAGTGATGTCTGCCTGTACTTGCAGAATGTGGGACAGACTTCTGTGGAGTTTCATCTACCTCACACATCTCAACAGATACTAAGTCTCGTGCTAGAGAATACGTCAACTGTCAACATTGTTAACTTACCTCTCATCAGGGCACAGAAGAAAGGACTGGATTATGAATATCTGTATGGTTGCTGGGAGTACTGATCTCATTTTAGCACCTCTAAGGAGTTATATTACCATTTTTTTCCCCCTTTTCCCTTTCCTGTTGTAATTTAGGACAAACCAAGTCTAAAAAGCCTAGGAGCCTGCAACAGACCTCTGACCTCCTTCTGCAGGAATAATTTTCAAAAGGTCCAGGAGAATCTATGCCATTCCCTGAGAGGAAGCCAGCAGGCACTCTTCATAGCCCTTGCATGTATTCAGACAGCCCTGAGCAAAGTCCAAGCCCAAGGAATTCTAGGCATGCCCAATACCAGCTTGAATATCTGCACAGCCTATGTGAGAGGTCCATCTCATCCATGCAGCCTGGAGGATTATGACATTGCTGGTGTCCCATACCAAATCTGAGAGATTCTTTTTCTAAAGCAGATTTCACACTGTTCACAATGTAGAAAATGCAAACTTGCTTTCACCAGCCTCTTTAGTTCCTGGCATAACTTTTGAGCATGAGGTCATAAGGCTGGGGAAAGATGATGAAAACCTTCTTTGGTTCCTCTTAGGTCACATATCTTGAATTTTTTATTTTTATCCTATAACTGCTGCCAATGAATTACAATAATATAGATTAAGAGGGTCATTTAGGGGTTACCGTGCCACTAACTGAGAAAATAAAATAGCAGTATATCAGGCCACAGATAACCTATGAAAAAATAGCCTCCCATCTGAAATCTCTCTGGATTCAGTATTCTCCTAGAGTATTCTTTCCTCTTTTCTCCATCAAGAAGCAAAATCCAGCCTCCCAACTAAGTTGGGAATTGTTATATACCCTGTGTTCACCCTGAAACAAAATGACTATGCTAAATGGTCCAGCTTTCAATTCAAATGCTATTTTTGAAAATACGAAAAACCCAAGACTCATGTCTTGCCTTCTCTTTTTCTTTTTTACTCAGGCAGAGCTTTTGCTTACTACTGCCAGCAAGATACATAGAGAAGCAAACTAAAATACTTAAAGTATGACCCTGAATACTAAAAGCAGAATTCCACTTAGTCCTTCCATAGGTTTATTGGGATCTGCCCTCTTCCTTTGTATTTCCAGCAAACCAAGTGGCTTAGCAGTAGTAGCTGACCAATTCAGGCAAAATGCCTCTCTAAGGCTGAGGAGGTCAAAGCCCAGTCGTTTTCCAGCCCTTAGCATGCAGTCCTACTCTGTGGGATCACAAATACTTATTAAGGAATATTTTTGCATGCGTGTTCCCATTGTAGGTTTCAGAGCTTCTGAGAAGGGTCATGCTGCAAGAGCTTCTTGTGGGGCAACACAACAGAGTCTCAAAGACACACAGACTACATGCCACAGCCAAGGACAGCATTACTGCTAAACCATCTTTTTTCGACAGTTATGGCTCTCCCTCTAGTCAATAAGGAAGGCAATCTCACCGCAAAAGCAACCCATCATCTAGGAGAAATATTTAAAACTCACTAACTTCCACAAAGGAGGAGGTTTCAGATGGGATGGAATAAAGATTGCTAAGGAAACTAAATGCCAGCTGCTTACCCCAAACTGGCTGCTTTATACTGGCTCTTGAGTATGCCTCACATTTTTCACCATTAAATGGAAAGAGCTAATAAAAAAAATACCAAATAATCAGAACATAAAAGTGTATAACGATCATAAAATAATACATTTTTCTTTCTTAATGTTTCAGCTGTCTGAAGAATAGTTTTCTGGTGTAAAAGAGATAACTATATATCTTCTGATTTTATTGGCTGCAGATTACACTAATTATCATAAAAAATTACTACCACTAATAAAAATTCTATTATAAGTTACTTATAGTAATCTCTAGGGTACTATACTTAGCTTAGAAAAGATCGTAATTACACTGCATTACAGGGAGAATTTGTTTCCTGAAGCAGCTTTAACATTGTCTGTTTCTTTTAACACTTTAAAGTTGTTAGGGTTGTTTTTTTTTTTTTCCCCTCTTTCCCTTTTCAGGTCAAATGTTGCCTGTTATTTTCACTGTGCAGGATGTGATTTTATCCCAGAATAATGATCCATCTCTGTTGCAAGTGACGCAAATGAAGTTTTAAAATCACAAATATCTGGGTGGGTTTCACCTCCCAGGGGAGTTAAGCATGTCTCAATGGAAGGATGCATAAAAGGGAAGACCTAACACTCTCCGCCCAAAGGGAAACACATTCTGTATAAAATTGCTGGAAGCTACTGGGTGTTCACAAAAAATACAATGTTTGGATTTTATTTGACAAGACAACAATTGTTATTTTTCCCTTTTAGATACTTTGCATTTTACCATCTGTGAGGTTGATGACTCTTAAATGACCTTAAATCATACTGCTGTTAACGGCAGTGGCTACAGGCGAATGTGGAATTCTGTGCACTACCTGCCTTGGACTGAACATCAAATTAAATAGCTTTACTTTGATAGCTGACACTGTAGTAAATAACCTCAAAGTCCAACTAATTAAAATAAAATTGAAACAGTGGCTATTTCTTTTAGAAAGGGTTTCAATGCTTCAATAGCAGGGCTAATCAACATCTTAATTAACAGTCATATAAAATGAAATAGCCCATTTGAGTTGCTTTAAAATAGACAACTTATTTATGCAAAGACTAGTGCCATATTAATTGCTAACACTAAGGAAAAAATACGCCTTTGAGCTTTACAGTTTCCTTTGCAGCAAAGGATTTGAGAACTAAATTGTGGAAAAAGCATATTACAGTAGTTAATTTTATGACAGACATGAACCAGAGGCACAAGTGAATGCGGGAAAGTTTTGTGGTGTGTTTCAGTTTTCTAGTTTCTTTTTTTCCAAATGAGATTAATTAGTCAAAGTAGCCTCATAATATTCCTATTCTATTTAAAGTTGAGCATTGCGGGTTTAGACCTGGGAGACGCTGACCAAACTGGCCAAGATCCAGTAAATCAGGATCTAAGCACACGCATCTTCCCACTGAGATCGACTTGGACGACTCAGGAGCCTAAGCGCATGCCTTTTGGTGTTGGAGTGGTCTACTCAGGACCCTGCAGGACTGAACCTTCTCCTCCCTGATCCTGAAACATGCACATGCACTCAACATTGACCCAGGCAAACAATCAAAGGGCTACTCATTTGAGTAAGCGTTTCCAGGATCAGGTCCCAAATGACTCATCTCCTCCAATTAGTCTACCTCAGGTTGTATCTTTAAATAGCTTTCATTTACTAATGGGTGTGAGGGAGGAGCGGCAGGGAGGAATAACATTTCCTTTCCTAATTACTTTACTTTTGTTGACATCTTACAATAAGTTTTACTTTCAGAGGAGAAGAGTTGATTTACACTACAGAAAGAGCACCGCAAGCATGAGAAAATTATTTGCCCTTCCTCCTGCCAGGCATCCATTTCCTTTTCACTGCTGCTAACAATGCGCTAACTATTTATGCATTTGTCAAAGGATCCCAACAGAAGAAAACTATATTTAAATCACTTCACTACAAAGTGAAAACACAAGTAATGATTCAGACTCTATTTAAGTAATGATAATATTTGTACAGACTGCCTGGCGAGCATGCTGGTAGGTGGCAGGAGCTCAGTACAGTCCTAAAGGGTCAGTAGTAACAAGAAATCTGAAATAGCATTTAATTTTCTTCTTTAAAAAATAGCTTTTAATTTAAGACCCTGAAACATGCCCCAGAATGTGTCACTTACCCTGATTAAAGCCTGATTTCACCATGTTTTTCAGTGAAGCTGAAAATGAGGGAACTTTATTTGCAGAGGGAGATTCAGGGGGCCTTGCAAGTGCCCCAGACAGAATTCTGTTTGTCTATGTGCAATGAGTTACTCTGCTTATTTTGCAGGTTTCCACCCTCAACCGTCAGCTAGAACAAACCCGAACCTGGGCTGCCCAGCCCAGATGCTAAGGACAGGAGGATGTGGGAAACAAATTGGGACACTTGCTGCTGAGAGTGTGTCGAGACTGGAGCGCATTGACAGGTAACGAGGCAACATGCTGTACGTGCACCACAAAGGAGATCAATCCCGCTGCTGTCAGCCTGGCTCTTCTCATAAGCTAAATATTTGCATAACCTCCTCTTCAAAATTTAGAAATCAAATAGAGCCCCCAAACATTTCCACAACTTTATATAAAGCCTTGTCATAGAGTAAATAAAGACAATGCAAAGAACAGCACCTTTCCCTGAATTCTTTAAAACAGCAAAACCAGATGGACCAAAAACACTGATGCTTACGTGCCTCTTGTTTTGGCCACTGAACAAAACATTTTGTAGTCAATTTAAGGACAGATTTGCAAACTGTTTAGGAAGGCTGATATGTAGAAAGAACATATTTATGCATGGAAAGAGTCACTTCCATCTGCCTTCTCACATGGTACTCACCTTTTGTTCTCAAACTGGGTAACTACAGTCTGAAGTATCTGCTATACCCCTAGGTTGTCTGAAAGTCTGACTTTCTCAAATCCAGATTTTTTGCAGCAGATGACAACTGCAAGTAATAGTACAGAGCTGCCAAACTTCATAGCATCTTAAGATTTATAGAATTAAAGGTGTAATTTATTTACCCATACTATATACCCATCTTTGGTCACATTACAAATTACAAGTGACATATATCATTTTATTACAAAATTCACTTTCATCTCCAATTCCATCAGGGAGGAGATGGAAGCTGTTAAAACGGCTGCAGGCTTTCCTCCCTTCTGCCCAGCTTGGCATATGCTTGCACATTGCACAACATGGCAACGTCATCTTGACAGTGGGATTCCAGTCAGGCCCTGGGATATCACAACTTATTTGTATTGGGCACTGTGGAGCAGAAAATTCAACTGCTGAGGGTCCCGCTTCGCAATACAATGCCTCATAGCCTTGAGGGAGGGGAAATGAGATCTAATTCCAAGTACGTATAATATTGCGTGATAAATTGGCTAGCTCGCTAAGAAAATGCAGAAGTCCTTGAATCATTGTGGATGGATAACGGAAACATGATAAATTGTGTCCATCTTAGAGGGAACCGGCCAGATTGGATGAGGCTTTGGGCAACCTGGTGTAGTGGAGGGTTTCCCTGCCCATGGCAGGGGGTTTGGAACTAGATGATCTTTAAGGTCCCTTCCAGCCCTAACCATTCTATGATTCTATGAATGTGAGAAAAATTCAGAAACCGTCAACCAAAGACAACTCCCTTCTGTCTCACCAAGAAGTGTAACACCAACAAAACAAGCAGATTACGAAGCACAATCACTCAACCACATAAACACACCTAAATGGCAGCACTAACAATATTGGCAGAGCACCATTTTGTTAGATTCTGTTCGTATGTCCTGTTCCGTTTCTTTTTCCCATGTTTTCTCTGTTGCAGTTCTTTAGATCACCTTTTGCCATGTTTCTTGTGACTCTCAGATTTCTTTCTCCACTTCCATAAGGTACAAGAGGCTCAAAACACTAAAACTCTTCAGCTAAATAATAGCAACATGGTCATGCTAGTGGGCAAGAAATGTAATAGAAGGCAGAATAACTTTATTAGCTGCCAAAATCCGAGCTCAAGAATGAATTCATATTTTTCTTTTCTTGGTACAAACACTCAAAGCCTTAAGTACCTTATGGGGTTTAACCAATAACTGGAAGACTATGAAATAGCAGTGATTCTATTAAAGCTTTGCCCCAAAGGAAAATTAAGACTTATTCTCTTCCTCTTCTAGGGGAACAGAGCACTTCAATACCATGTGTGTTTTTCATTTAATGCATATGTCAATATGGTTTGAAAAGCATTATTTCTAGCAGCAAAAGCTGTGGTTAGGCAAGATCATTCTGATTAGGTAACACATGGCTTATCCGAAAACTTGTACGTACCTGGGTTCTGGTAGGAAAGTTACATAGTGAAATGCTTTATCTTTTCGCCTGACCAAAAAGAGGCAGCAAATGAAACATACAGATAATTCAAAACACTGTTCATTTTCCAGCAGATCAAACGCAACATGACCTAACACAATGGTCTGCAATGAACAGCCTAATACAGAAGAAGTGGGGAGAGGAGAAGTATTTTTCCTGTTCTCTCAGGAAAAAAAGCCGCTCGCATATATCAAAATCCAAAACCGCTAAAAATATCTTACTGAGGCAAGTACTGACTCTTTGATGGAATTTGAATTTCTTCAACTTATGTTAGTTTCCTCTAAGCATTTTGCAGTTAACAGTACAATGCTTTTTCACATGATGTGAAAACTCATCCTGTTTCAGAAAAACTACAGAAGGATTTTACATAATCAGTTTTTTTTACCCACAGTAAATCAACACAGTGATATAAACAGAAAACCTGAGAATAAGAAATTCCAACACTCCCATGCAATCCTTAATCACAAAATACACCCTGCCCGTAAAATTATCCTTACTTCAATCCAGCTATGACATGAAAACATTGTGCATCGCATTTCTAAATTTTCAAATGTTAATTTCCCCAAATCATAACCTTAGGAGTTAGGGGAAGAGAACTGCAGGGGACATTTCCATCGGGAGCAGTCCCTGGTTCCCAGGTAGGTGCTGACCAGGATGTCACACACCGCGGTGGAACGGAGCTGCAGTTGCAGGCTTTGAACTCCCGCAGAACATTTCATATCTCTCACTTCTCATTTAGATGCAATTTTGTTAACTTCAGAACAAATCTGTAGAAATCTAGCTAATCTAACAGTACTAACAGGGCCTTTGTTTTGATGGCTGATTAAAAGATTTCCTATCTGATTCCAATGCGAATGAGGAGATCTTTTTAAAACGATCCTCTGTTATGCATGGTAATCCCAGGCAAGGTGGGACCATTCCCAGCTCCTCTGGGGCCGAGATCCTCCCAGCTGTTTTCTACCTAACGCAAAACAAATACATTAGCTTCTAAGTGGAATGTTTTCCAAGGTCTCTTTCCCATACTGCTCATTAACCAAAAACTCATTAGTTTCAAGAGGCTTCCTCAGTAAGTCAGGAGTAACATCGCCCGTCTGTGTCACCCTACAGACGCCCCCCCCCCAGTTTTACTCTGCGTGCATGTGCCACTTGCTTTCCAACAACCATCTTAATGTGTAATTTGGGCTTAATTCCAGTTTTGCACCCTTCGGCTTTGTTCACTTCTAACCAATTCTTGTCTTAAACGGCCAAAGCAAAGATCTCAAACTTTATTTACCATGTAACCTGTCACTGTGATAAAAACCTAAAGCCTTTTCCAACTTTCAAGGAAGAGACAAGACTTGTTTAGTTTTCCCTGGCAGTTACTTCTGCTTTGCAAACCCCATTCAAATGCAGACAGTTACTTTTGAACACTGAGAGTGGGTGTTAAATTGAGATTATGGTAAACAGCAGATTTCTTTGGTTGGTGAAGAAATTATTTCATGAAGACACAAGAGAATTAAGCAGAGTTTCATGTCACTTACTGTATGTGCTGATCAGAGAGTGAATGATGAGTTTCTTGCTGTGGACAGCTGCTCTGTGGAATACTGTGCAGACTTCAGGTGGAAGAAAAAGAAATTCATGCTTTAAAATGGAAAAAAAAACCCACTTCTTAGCCCTTTTGTGCAAAAAATAAACAGATCTTTCTTGCCATATTTATTATTCTATTTACATGTTGCCTGAATGTGTCTAAGAACATCTTTAAATTTTTTTCTTCTGTATCTCATTTCACTATTTCTGTGACAGCTTGCTTCTGTCAAAGAGAAAAGACTGTCTTTCTCTTTAGTATAGTCACCAATGCTGAGATCTAGCACTTAGTCTGAAGGGAATGCCACTTTGGTTGATGAGATCTATATCATTTTATCTATGTTTGGTACCAAGTTATGAGTAGGCATAAGAGATTTTTAAACATTACTACTATACTGGAAAAGACAGAGAAAGCAGGTGTTCACAATGTAGGTTTTATTTTGTAATGCTAATTAGATAGCAATTATAGCTTCTGTATGTTACTTGATAGTTATGCTTAGTAGACAAAAATGCTAATGCTACAGATCAGATCTTCCATGTCCACATAGAAAAAAAAAAATGTAAGAAGGGCCAAACTCTCCTCAAAATAGCTGACATTCTGGTGGGGCACCACCTCCTCCTGCGGAGCTGGAAGCAAACATCTGTCAGGTAGGCAACCTGCAGCTTGAAAGCAGAAGAGCACACAGCCTCTAAGAGGTGCCTAGTGACTGAACCAGGCTGAAACCTTCTACTCTTTGACCATCAAGGCAAAGCCATCCATTTTTCTTTTCTCCAAGGCAGGGGTTGAATGGGCAGTGCTCTGCTGCCATGGACTCCCTCTATTGGCTGTATCCATGTCCTCCGGCTCCAGGCTCTCAGATGGCATGCACATATGCTATTCAGAGCAGCACAGACTGTCATCTGCTTATCTAGCGTATTATGTGACTAGTGAAGTGCCACATGGTTGAACACCAGGAAACATATTGCTTGCTTTCACTATCAATGACCTAGAGGGAAGAATATGCGAGAGAGGAAATTTGCGGTGATAAACTGGGGCTGGGAAGCAGGTCTAAACAATGAAAGAGCTTGACAAAAAAAGTGACTACTGACTTCAAAGATGAAACGCTTGGCCTGTACAAAACGGGGTGCTGCTTATTTAACAGGAACAAAACATAAACAGACAGGGCTAGTGCAGCAACGTGGTCAGAAAACAGAACGCAAAGTTTCAACTGGAGTTAAAAAGCTGATGTTTACAGAAGTGAGCGTCTTTCTACTTGTCAAAACTCTTAGCAAACTTTCTCCTATGTTTTTTTGCATCATTATGCAGATGATGTCATTTCTAATAATGAAGTTCAAGCTAGTTTCCAGCACTAGGCATGCAGTACACATGTAGAGAGCTAACTTCTGCACGACCATACGTCCTCACTGCAAGCGGGTCACTCAGGACGGTAAACCAGCATACGACTCCAGCCTCAGTTTCATGAGGTGGGAAACAGCTTTGAGTTCACATCACCAGAGCCTTCAAGTATAGGTGCAAGGCAGATTCATAAAGTAAAGAACACCTCCTGTGCCCTAAATTGCTGATTTAAATGCACCCGTTGCATCAGGGCTGTCTGAGAGCCCCCACCACAGTGACATTGCCAAAGCTACTTATGTTATTATGATCATTAATATTAGTGACAGGACCTAAATTTATGTCATCTTAGAACCCTTGTATTTCTATTTTGCATGCCACCACTTATCATAGAGTAAATTCCACTGAAAAACCTACAGACATTCAGGGAGAGGATACTCCAACCCAGAATCATCCAGCCTAAGCTCACCGATTTTCCTGAGGAAAATGGATGGAGTTAGGAACTTCAGGGGATTTTAGGTTGAAAATAGAATATAAGCCTTCCCCTGTATAAAAGTTTTTTGTCCTATATAATAAAAAGTACTAGCAGAACATCATATTCAAATGCAGAAGCTACTTGGACTTTCTGTTATCCTCCGATAATATAGCTGCTAAATAGACACACTATTATATAGCTGTGCTCTCAAATCAGTTTGAGGGGCTTCATCTAAAACTTACAACCCACCAGAAGATACGATTAGGTTATCTGAACCTATACCATGTATCCAGTTTGTCCTCTGTAGTCAGGATACAGAAGAGAGGCTTAATTTGAAGTAGAATCAAATTAGCCCACACTCAGAACTAAATGCTCTGGGAAGCACTTTACTGAGTTGGATTTAAACCATGTTTCAATGCTGTTCTGAATTGTGGCCATTGCTATTACGAAGTCTAGTTTAAGACAATTCAGATTTAGCACAAACAAGTCCATTTTCAAGAATTTTCTAGCTACTGGTATTCCTTACTACTATTTAAAATACTACTACCATGTTTATTTCCTTATACCGAAAAAATAAGTATAGGTGATTAAAACAAAGGAAGATAAGCATCTTCCTTTGTCAGTGATGTGGTTTCATTTGTCCCAAAGTACCATCCTTTTTCTTTGTTAAAATGGTATCTTCTAGGCATGTATTTTGGCATATTAATATAAAATAAATTTGAGGTTGAGGCTGATGAAAACTGAAAGTAAGCCTTGATCTGATATGTTATTTTGATTGGGTTTTCAAAGTTCACATAGTTCTAGTTCTAATTTATGTTACGCGTGTTATGTATCTTCCTGGTTGAACAATTACATTATTCTAAACAATTACATTGCTATGATACACATAATGCATGGCTCCTGAGCATAAAGTTCTTTAATGATGGCAGCCTGTAAAGTGGTACAGTTCACTTTTAAAAGGTCATGCATCTTTTTTCAGTAGATTAACATTTTATCTTTTAATGGTGTTAAGAAAAGGTCAAAGATTCTAACAGCTGGAATATGGAACGTTTCTATTGAAGAAGATCAATGTGTTAAGCATCAATCTAAGTCCAGAAACACAGCCATTTAATGACTGTTGTTCTTGTTTTATTTTAAATTACCACTGTCTTGACTGAATGCTAAAATTACATTTTCGTATTTAAAAGAAACGGCCCGTCACCATCTGACACAGATATCTATGTTTGTGTTGTATTTTCAAGAACACTTCTTCATTGTACAAAACAAGAAAAGTTCCTTAAATAATTAGCTTACCCTTAGGCTAATGGGCTGTCACTTTGACATCCAAATGAACGCAGCAGAATGATCCCCAACAGCAACAAGGAAGATAATTTCATATTGGTTTAACCAAGTAAGTTTGCAATAATTTAAACAGATTTATGCTCCCAAGTCAAGTCTCTTCTGTGTAATATGCTGTTGAACTTTTAATATAGGTGATATTATAAACTCGTGACAATATTTTTCAAGGAGGACATATTTAGGTACTAGATATTTCCAAAAGTATTCTAGTATAATTTTTAGACCCAGATTCTGTTAAAGAATAAAGTCTAAGCATTTCAGTTGTCCCAAAAACTTCAGACCTCAAGGGAAGAAAGAGCGATGTGTTTACAGGAGGCTCTAAGCTCTTCTGAGCTGCTACATGCCTTTGTCTGCTTTTAAAAAAAAAATAACTAGTATGACAGAGTAACATGATTAGTTTTCTGTGTGGTGAAGTAAATACAAATATAAAAAATAACAGTAGGGGGTCAAGCTGCTTTGTAGAAAATTATCAGACAGCTTCTAAAGATTGTCAAGCTTAGGTGCCTGTAGTATATATATGCATTTTTCAAATTTACTTGTATTTCAAGTTCCTATTACGTTCTTGAGCCAGGCCTGCTCCCAACAAAAAGGTTTCAAGATGAAGGTAAAACTCTAGGGGAATTAGGGATTATCCTCAGACATAACTGCTATTAAACAACAGGAAGTGAATGTGTACTGGAGTCTCCATCTTGGCTTATGTGCTCACACGTTTTAGGAGCAAACACAGCCTATAGACGTGACTCTTCAATCGCTACACATGAGAACAAAATGGTGAGTGTTGGGAGTCACCTGGCTCTTGCTGCCACTGTTCTTCCTTCTAATGGAAACGCACAACAATATTTTCATAAAGTACTGAACAAACTAAACCGGACTCGGAGTTACAAGGATATTTATATTTTAAGAAAAATTACTAAGCAATATTAAGTAGATACATTTAAGCACAATCTGTTCACACACACAAATCAATAAAATATTTGTTGCCCAGGCTACAATAGCTAAAGGGTTATTTAAAAGACAAGTTCAAAGAATTGTCTGACATTTAGTAGCTTAGCCTCATGTTAGAAGGAAACTCAAAAACTTTCAGTTTCTATTTTAAGACAAGTCAAGGCCACTTCTTTTTTTTTCAAGGATTTTTCATAAATCTCATACTGCATAGAGTTAGTTATCTTCTAAGTGCTGGGATCTAGGAGATAAGTTATCCTTGGATATAAGCTCCATACAGTTGCCTCCTATACATCTTTTTCACTCTGTGTAGGTTAGACAGAGAGGTCGTACCCTTCCAGTATGAGGAAACTACCTCATTTCTAACAAATTATTGTAGAAACAGAAATTTTCCTCAGAAGAAACAGTATGTTCAAAACAGACTGTGTAAAGTACAATTATGAGGTTTTGCTTTTATTTATAGATATTTACTTAAGAATTGAACTGCATATACCAAAGGTTGTAAGTGCTATCAGCTTCACTATTAGTTAAGATTGTAGCCCCTTGAAGAAAAACCTAGTTATAGTTCTCAGGTGGAGAACAGGCATTTCCTGAGGCCAATACAAGTTAACATTTTGGTCTAGTGTGGGCAGAAAATTCCAAAGCTGCCAAGAGAAGCTGCTCCTTTTCTTCCCAGTGCTAAGGACATTTCAGCAGAAGGGCTAGTGTTTATATCAAATACCACAGCGTCATTTGTTGATGGCCACTGTTTTTTTGAGTAGGACAGACTTTGGAAATTCAGTAACCGTAAACTGTACCTAAACTTTTACTGCTTCAAAGACACATGGTAAGGTATTGAACTACTTAAGCAGGCTGCCATATTCCCACCGACTTCAGTTCTACTGGATTTAAAACATAACCCCACAAACAGCTCTGAAAGGGGAAAATTTCAGTGCAAAAAGACAATAATCAAATAACCAGCAGACACTGCTGGCTATCTGATCATCTAGCAGCAACAAGGAATTTAAGAGGATGGCTAAAAAGTCTCTTCTAAGCAGCTGGAACTTTCAAGCAAGTCTTCTTCCTCCTTTGCTTGCTCTAACCACTGCATGTTTTCAGTGGAGCATAAGCCCAAGTCATTCTCATGCAAGCTTCAGTGTCACCTTGAAACTGAGAGACAACTTCTAAAACCCACACTCAACCCGTAGTTCCCTGTAAACTCCTTTCATAGTTTCATGCACGGACTGTGTAAGACAGCCAAAGGAGGAAGCCTTCGCTAACCCTGAGAATGGCTCAGTGGGAGCAGACCAGAGTCACTGAAGGGCAGTGCCATGCGCTAACAGTCCACAACATCGAGGCAGAAGATAGCTCCAAAAGTCTGATAGCCAGCCCGACAAGACAAAGAAATTGGCACTCTGCTCTATTCTAAAAGTGGTAAACAACGATAGAAGCTGTAATATTTTCTCACTACGTTTGAATAGTCAGAGATGATGTTAATCCAAGAGACAAGTTTACAAAGCCAGAGCGCCACAAAACAATCTACTGCAGCCACAAACTCTGTAAGTTACTACAGGTAAAATCTAAGTATGGAAAAGTATAAAGAATTGATTTACTTTGTTTCAAATGACTATTTCATTATGGTTGTGGTGTTTTTTTTTGTTTTGTTTTTGTTTTTTCATCTGTGATTCCAACGTGCACTATAGGATCTGAGAGACCAGGATGTTTCCTTTCCGTGGCTACTCACTAGAAATAGAGGCTAAATCATATTCCTATAAACAGCTCTGGGATGCTATCTCTCTCCCGGTATTTGCAAAAGGATAAACACACAGAAGCCTGGAAAAGAGTATTAACGTGTACAGATTAAACGGACTCCAACCTGCTTTCTCTCCTCTGTCTTTGCTCTGCAGATCTGGCAAGAGCAGCAGCAGCAAATACTTATGTTTTGTCACTTGAGTCATCATATAATTCTTCATACACGTAGGAACTAGCTCTGCTGCAGAAGAAAATACCATTTTCACAATAACTTTTCACAGTGGAACTGTGCCTTAAATCAAACAAGCAAGTACTGAGTCAGCTCAGTGGCAGAGCAACAACAATTTGATCTGCTATGTGGCAAGCTTTGGTTTGGAGACACTAAACAATTCTTCATCCTGGGCCCCGGGCTTGTAAGTATGATAGAAGATGATGCAATGCATTCAGACTCTGGGGAGAAAAGGAACAGTCATACCGCTCTTGAGAAACCCTTCGTGCAGAAAAATTTATTGTGTGCCCCCAGGTGCAAAGGCTATGGATGAAATGCAACTCAATAAAGACAAGCCAAGGTGTTTCAAGAGAGCTAATGAACATTTTGGTATTTGCACTTAGTCAGATAAAGCAGTGTTTTCCACTTGAGCAAGGAGACAGCAATCATGCGAGTATGATTTCTATGTGATAACAAATGCTCCCGGAGGTTTTTTTAAGCCCCATATTTTGTTTTTGTTTGGTTCAAAGATGATCTTATTAATGACATCTAATCAGTTCTCCCACCTTTATGCTTCTCTTTACTTTTTTATGTTGTTTTTGGGAGGAACTGTATTTCTTTTATGAGGGTCACCTGTCTTTTAAGCAGAGTAGTAGTTTTATATTTTCTACTTATACAGAGCATAGTCTTGCATAGACTTTACTTCCCATTCTACAAAATGACGAGAAAGTCCATTGAGTTGTGCAATGATTTTATAATTTATGCGTTCTGTTTGATTTCCATGTTCAAGTGCAGCTGATGAGACATATAAAAGAAATGGCTAATGTCTTATTGCCCACAGACTGAATATCAACATGAGCACTAGGAATTCATAACACCTATGGAAAGAAGTGTTGCATATATGCACTGAGATATGACAGAATATTTTCAAGGAATGGCCCTTTAAAGCACCCAGTCAAGCTTCTGAAAGGATTATTCATTATAAACCATGCTGGCTTGATAATGAATTCTGATAGAGGACATGATGGTAATTCAGCTATTCCTTTCTCTTTCACTCTTGGATTTAAAAAAAAAAAAATTATTTTTTTAGCCTCTGAGTACTTCTGTGATCTGATTTCTTACACCCTGCAGGGGACAGCATTGGGTAAAGAAAAGTAGAAATCATATGATAAAGAAGCATTTGCTTTCAATTATCAAATTGTTAATTGAGACACAAAAAAGCATTCTTTTTTTTTAGGTTGGCACAAATCCTCTCTATCTCTTCACCCTTAAACTCCTCTGAATTATTAATCAAAATTATTTGGGTTACAGAGTTCATGCTGCTATCAGTAGTGAGAAAGATTCACAACAATTTGTAGTCACCAGCATTACTAAGGAAGAAGAAACGCTGCACAGTGTTGCTATAACTTCGGACTTTCTTCTCATGACAGGCTGTGCAACGCTGTTTTTCAGCAGCTACGCTGAATCGCCTCTATGGTGTTAACATAGGTGTCAGTTTGCAGGGGAAAAAATAGCTTTTATACTATCATCTTTCATTAAATTATATATGTGTATGGACCCAGGCACACACACACACACACGTATTTTTTCTGTAAATGTGCATGTAAATGCAAGCCGAAGCGTTTGCTTTTATTTTCCTTAGCCATTGTTGCAAAAATAAAGGTGTTTTCTCCCCCACAAATAAGCCTGTATTTAAAAGTGATATTGCAAAAGGTGTATGGTAGCCTTGTTTATTTTGGACAGATGCAAAGAAGTATCTCTGAACTTCTGCCAGTGATCAAAGGAACTGATGATGTAGAACAGATTCATGGGCCATGTCCTATCAGCCTGCACTTTACCCGTCATCCATCATCCCAACCCTAAGCCTTTTTCTGAGTGATGATTGCACCCTAAACACATAAAATTAATCACCACTCTAGCCTGGCCAGGTGTCTTGCCTCCAGAAATTATCTCATTGCAGCAAAAGAACTGCTAGAATCTGATATCTGTACTGTAATTTAATTTAAAGAATACTGCATAGTAACAGTAAGATTGATTTACATATCTGAAAAGTTTCTAGTTTCACAAAGCCAATATAAATTCTTGGAGAAATATGTAATTGGTAAAAACCTGGTTGATCATAAAATCAGGACATCTGAATATTTATTAGCTTCTGGAATTTTCAGTTGACTCTTTCTACCATGAGCATAGCTTAATGTAGATTTTAAAATGCAATTTGCAAAACTAGAAGGGCCGGGTATTTGAACTAGTAAAAATTCAGTGTTGGACTTCTACCTAAGCAAAACAGTAGCTCTGGGAGACCAGACTTTACGTAAATAGCATCTGATTTGTTTTTCAGAGAGCCCATAATTTTTAGGTTTATGTACTTCTTCTTTCCCTCTTCAGAAAACAGAAGACAAATTAAACGGCAGAAAATTAAACTATCGTATGCATCTCTACTTTTGAAAAGACAATAGAGAAATTGTGGCTAAATTTGAC